>NW_013669387.1:22229-31010 GCF_000517525.1 Limulus polyphemus
AACAGAAACATAGCGAGATATGTATATAAACATAACATGGTGAAGAAAACAGAGATACAGTGAGATATGTATATAAACATAACATGGTGAGGAAAACAGAGATACAGTGAGATATGTATATAAACATAACATGGTGAGGAAAACTAAATATAGTGAGATATGAATATAAACATAACATGGTGAGGAAAACAGAAATACAGTAACATAGGTATATAAACATAACATGGTGAGGGAAACAAACAGATTAAACATTGTGATGTAAACCAAAAAGCATCCTATAGATGACTACATAAACTCAAAATACATAAATGACAGATTAAGAATAACGAGGTAAAACTACAAGTAAAATATAGTGAGGTAAAACTACAAGTAAACTATAGTGAGATAAAACTACAAGTAAAATATAGTGAGGTAAAACTACAAGTAAAATATAGTGAGATAAAACTACAAGTAAAATATAGTGAGGTAAAACTACAAGTAAAATATAGTGAGGTAAAACTATGGCAGGTATAGGGTGTTGACATATTATATATTCTTCTTTGCTTTCATTCGTAAGTTCATGTTCCCATTAGCTAAGTTTTAACATTAAAAATCCTGCTTCGATACCCGTGGGGGCACAGCACAGATAACCTTGCGACAAACAAATATATAAGAAGCACTCCATAGGCAGGAGACTGGCTCGCTGGTTTGCCAGTTTTTCTGAATGAAGCCAAATTAGTTCAAGTGAAAAATAACAACAATAAATTAGGTGATTTCCGTTAAGGATAGATAAATACAAATTAATAATAGCTACACTTCACTTACTTAATAGAAATGACACCCTAATAATTACACTTCACTTACTTAATACAATTAACACCCTAATAATTACACTTCACTTACTTAATAAAATTGACACCCTAACAATTACACTTCACTTACTTAATACAATTAACAACCTAATAATTACACTTCACTTACTTAATACAATTAACACCCAAATAATTACACTTCACTTACTTAATAAAATTGACACCCTAATAATTACACTTCACTTACTTAATACAATTAACACCCAAATAATTACACTTCACTTACTTAATACAATTAACACCCAAATAATTACACTTCACTTACTTAATAAAATTGACACCCTAATAATTACACTTCACTTACTTAATAGAATTGACACCCTAATAATTGCTGCTCATGCAGTTGGTGCTATAAATAACTCCTAGATCCCTACTATGTTGTCCCAATCAATCTGTTGAGCCCCTGCTATTGGACGAAAAGATTCATAGGAACTGGATGTGGTAGATATTGTGTGGTTGACAAATAGTTACATGTTCTTATATGTTTTTATTCATTAATTACAGTGTAGTAAATAGATCGATTAAAGAATACAGTGAATAACATAGACAAAAAAGATGTTATTATAAAATTCAAGATCTCACGAGTCATGTAAAACAATCAATATGATTGGTTTATACTATTGACCCTTTGGTCTCAGGCAGTTCATCAGGCTGTGACTAAATTACCAGGAACCCAAAGTGTCGATAACATGAAACTGTTTTCAAGTATCTTTCTAGCAACAAATTTATTTGAAAGATGAATCGTAAGAGACAATAAATATAATAAAAATAAAACAGATATAAAAACTGAAAACAAAACAGAAACAGATACAGAAACTTGAAAGAAATCAGATGTAAAAACTGAGAACAAAACAGATAAAGAAAACTGAAAAAATAAAGCCAGCACATGTAACCTAGATGAAGATAAAACCATAAAAATGTTTTGCAAATTAAACAAAACTAAACACACTGGAAAAATTAAAACCTACAAAAAGTTAAACACAAACACACATACCATGCAGGTAGGTTAACACAGATAAACTCACTGGTAAAATTCAGAAACACAAGTTAAACAGAAACACACATACAAGTTAAACAGACAGTTTTGTGATTATCGTTTGAGATGTCTTATATTCTGTTACAGTAAAGATCTGGCTACAAAAACGTGTAACTTTTATTATCCAAAAGTAGATCTTTTACAAGTTGGGATTTCGTGTGTGATATCGCTACGACATTCGACCACTTTGAAAACAGAGCATTAAGGTGATTATAAAAAAACTCGAAAGACAGATTTTTTCTAGTTTTATAATTTAAATACGCAACATATTTTTTTAATTTTTATACTACTGTGGCATCGATAAACGTACGTAAATTCGTTGGTTTAATACATTTTTTGTGTGAGTGTTTGTAGCAGATGCTTAATCAATTATGTAAATTGCTGATAAGTAAATCCTACGGAGCTTATATTAATAAAACTGTGGATGGTTCCAACGAGGCTAGCGTAAGCTGCATTTCAGACTCAACATCATCAGTGCCTGCTTAAAGTTATCTCTTATACTAAAAAAAATAACATTGAAAAATTATTTTGGACATGCCTTTCTTGAGTTATGTTATACATAAACTACTGTAAACAAAAACCACATTTATATCGTATTTAATGTAATTAATCCAAATGCGGCCCTTCTAAGTGCTAAAATTCACTATTCCGATCTCTGCGGTGGACAGAGCGTAGATAGTCCATCGTGGAGCTTTGGTTTAAAAAAACAACAACCTATCGAGTTTCTTTTAAAACATTAAACTTGTAAACACATATCCGTAATCATCGATAAATGTTCTTCTTTTTTTTAATTGTGAAATGTTTGCGTTTCTCTACAAATATTTGTGGTTAAACAAATAGAAAGAAAAAAGGACCGCACGTAGCCTAATAGTTATAGTTTCGGGCTGATGGTCTGAGAATCCGGCGGTACGAGACGTGATGCCGCTGAATAAGATCTGCACTTTCAGCCGTGGGCGCGTTATAAAAGTTTTGTTTGTTTTGAATTTCACGCAAAACTACACGAGCTGCGCTAGCCGTCCTTAATTTAGCAGTGTAAGACTAGAGGGAAGGCAGCTAGTCATCACCACCCACCGCCAACTGTTGGGCTACTCTTTTTACCAATGAATAGTGGGATTGACCGTTACATTATAACGCCCCCACGGCTGAAAGGGCAAGCATGTCTGGCGTGACGGAGATTCGAACCCGCGACCCTCAAATTGCGAGTCGAGCGCCCAAACCACCTGACCATGTCGGGCCTCGTTATAAAAGTAGCAATTAATCCAATTCGTGGGTTTATATAGACGGACAGACTAGTATTACTGCTTATATAGACGGACAGGCTGGCATTACTGCGGAAAGTGATGCTGGATTCCCGATTTCCCTCTGATCAGTAGTTTTAAATCAGGGACGATTAAGCCTAAGTCCAAGGGTGCTATTCAAATTTTAATAAATCCCAATTCCCATTCTATTTTAAAATAGTTTTAAAGGTAACATAGATAAATTTGAAAATTAATTGTTAAGTAGTAAATTGTAAACAATATATTATTATTTTTTTATTATTAATGAAATCGCCACTTAAGGCTTAGTAACAGTAAAAGTGTTCATGAAAAGAGTATAGAGATATTGATTGAAAGGGTGAATTAAAGTTTGGAATTAATAATGGTAATTGAGCAGATATCAGAGCCGTTTAGCACTTATAATGTAAGTGGTTAATTACCTTTCAGAAACACTTGCCAATGAACGGCCACTTTTAGAATACATTAATTAAATCTACAAAATTTAAATGTGTAAAAAATATCACATATATATATGAAACATATTTAATAGATCTTCAGTATCCGGACCCAACACAGTATAAAGACTATTCACAGATATTTTCACTTTAACATGAAGTCCCAAGTCGCTCAGCGGTAAGTCTGCGGGATTAAGACGCTAAAAATCGAGTTTCGATACGCGTGATGGGCAGATCACCGATAGCCCATTCTGTAGATTTGTGTTTAACAACAACTAAATTATTCTTTAACATAAAAGAAAAAGTAAAATTATGCTAACTGTAAAAAAATATATGGCTGATATACAGTTGCAGTGAAACGGAATGTATCACAAATACATCTTTACATTGTTCGGTGTTACGTAGGTGGTGTGACGTCACCGAAACATTATCGCTATTTGGAAAGGTATTTGACGTAAAATAGCAATTTACTCAAATCAATAAAAAAGCGTTGAAATCGACGATTTAAAATTATTCAGGATTTATTTTTCTTTTGTTTATACTTAAGCACAAAGCTACACAACAGGCTATCTGTGCTCTGCCCACCACGGTTATCAAAACCCAGTTTCTAGCGTTGTAAGTCCGCAGACATACTGCTGTGCCACTGGGGGTAAATTTTCAGGACTTAATGACATTAGGAAACAAAGGAATATGGATCAATTTGAGATACCAGTACCATCCAAAAATAGACCTGCAACAAGTCGTATGTATACCAGTTGTGGTAAGCAAAGTGCAACCTCTTGTAATAGGTGAGAACTTACAAACGCAAAGATCAGTAGAAAAAGCCTTCCACGTGCCAAAACATCAGTATACAACATAATCAAGAAGGATCTCGAACTAGAAAATCGACACAAGTCACGTTGTTTCCACGAGATAACTGTTCAACCTTCGAATACCTCAAGCAGCTGCAGAATGAAACGAGCATTTAAGTTTTTCCATAGCGCACAGCCAAGTCGCTGTGTACTAGATAGATTGCAGAAATGCAACAAAGAGTAGGGGTGTGCTTTAGATATGATATTCTCACTATGGAGTCTTTTGCAAAAGACAGAATCTTCAAGATGCATAGTCGTCAGAAAGGACACAGCCAGACGTTGCGACATGTATTGTAGCAATGTGGTACAGGCTATAAGAAAGCTTAAAAACAAAGTCAGATTCACACACTTGTATGTTTTGAAATAGGAAAACATTCAGCGTTGAAGATTCGAACAAATTTTAATTAGTTTTTCTCATATGCTTCAGCTGATACGGCGGTCCTTACTAACTGCGTAAGCTTCTAGCATTGGTGACGTCAAAGTATAAAAGCGACATCTTTGCGTCTACCCATTAAAAGTGTCTGAAAGTGTAAATAACGATATTATTCCCTTACATAAATTAAAGTAAAGAACTGCTTTGTTGTATCTGACAACGTGGCGATTTTGAATTCCAAACTTTACTTTAAGTGATAACGAAATGAATTCTTTTGTTTGTATCCAGTAAACAACTTTGATATTAACTCAGTGTTTGTGGAACATGAATAACTAACAAACATTAACTCACCAATCATAACTGTGTATTAATAGATGATATAGTCTATCATAAAATGACTTCAGATCATGTGATTTCGTAGAGAAACAAGGATCAAAGATTTTAGACCAATTGCTAAGTCAAACAAACATCTTTCCGAATGGAAAACTGATTAGTTATTGAAAATATGAGTAATATAAAGTGTGAATGTTAGTTAATATTAGTGGGGTAAATTTCACATTAAGGTGTGTCAGCGATTAGGAAAGTCGACTAACAAACCGTTACATTTTCAACTAATAGAAGAAAAGAAGTTTGTTTAAAGAAGTTTGTTTTGTTTGTATATAGTTCGTACAAGTCTGTTATATTTGTATCATTATCAATCTAATGAACTATTGTACTCACAGTTCGTACAAGTCTGTTATATTTGTATCATTATCAATCTAATGAACTATTGTACTCACAGTTCTTACAGTAATCTACTCGCCACTAATGTTTCTGACTTAGAAGCGAGTTATGATGGTTTAATCTTAGTTAGGAGTGGGTTATGATGGCATAACCTGAAATAGGAGTGAGTTATGATGATTTAACCTGAGTTACTAGGGAGTTATGATGGTTTAACCTGAGTTACTAGGGAGTTATGATGGTTTAATCTTAGTTAGGAGTGGGTTATGATGGTTTACTCTGAGTAAGGAGTGGGTTACGATGGTTTACTCTGAGTAAGGAGTGGGTTACGATGGTTTACTCTGAGTAAGGAGTGGGTTATGATGGTTTACTCTGAGTAAGGAGTGGGTTATGGTGGTTTACTCTGAGTAAGGAGTGGGTTATGATAGTTTACTCTGAGTAAGGAGTGGATTATGATGGTTTAGTCTAGGTAATTAGTGGGTTATGATGGTTTAGTCTGAGTAAGGAGTGGGTTATGGTGGTTTACTCTGAGTAAGGAGTGGGTTATGGTGGTTTACTCTGAGTAAGGAGTGGGTTATAGTGGTTTACTCTGAGTAAGGAGTGGGTTATAGTGGTTTACTCTGAATTAGGAGCGAGTTATGATGATTTAACCTGAGTTACAAGGGAGTCATGATGGTTTAATCTGAGTTACAAGGGAGTTATGATGGTTTAATTTGAGCTACAAGGGATTTATGATGGTTTCACCTGAGCTAGGAGTGGGTTATGATGGTTTAACCTGAGTAAGTAGTGGGTTATAGTGGTTTACTCTGAATTAGTAGCGAGTTATGATGATTTAACCTGAGCTAGGAGTGGGTGATGATGGTTTACGCCGATTTAGGAATGAGTCATAAATGTTTGCTGTAAATATTTTTCCTGAAGTATCTGTGACTCAGCTAGAAATGCCAAAGGACAAATGCCTCTACATTTTTATATGATGGAATCATCCTAAATTTTAAAGTATGCACGAAATAGTTTATTATAAAATACGCCCATGTTCTACTTACACCAAATATATCCCTATTAGAGGAACTATTTTCACCAAATATATCCCTATTAGAGGACTATTTTCACCAAATATATCCCTATAAGCGGAACTATTTTCACCAAATATATCCCTATAAGCGGAACTATTTTCACCAAATATATCCCTATAAGCGGAAATATTTTCACCAAATATATCTCTATTAGAGGAACCATTAATGTCATCACTAATCAATGGTTTTCCCATCTTCTTTGATTCAAGATGCTGCCATTAATAATAGTTGCTGATGAAGAAAATGATTCTCAGAATAAGAAAAGTGATGCACAAAGTAGCTACTGGAGACCACTAAGTTTTTTTTTTTTTTTTTTACAAAAGAACGTTCCTGGCTTGGCATGAATTGTAAAGATACTAATTGGTGACAAGTAAAAAAGTATTCACAAGAGCATCTGAGGGAGATACGTTAAGAAAAGGAAAATGGATGGTGTATTAGAAATAGTATAGTGATCACTAAAACAACCCAGAAAATATTTTATAAGTACGTGTTAAAATGCAAATGAAAAGTAATGGCTGAAGATAAATATGCTGGGTTGTAAGATGTTCATACGAAAAAAAAGAAAACTTTGGCTGAACCGTTTGCCGGACCAATTCTTCGATTAACGAAGATACGTTCATTAAAGAATAAATTAAATAGAACAAGAATACAAACAATTATCCGTGAGAGGCTCATATAAATAAAAGGTTATTTTTTAAATAAATAAAAACTTCTCTGCTTGTTTTTTGTTGAGCACAAAGCTACAAAATGGGCTATATGTATTCAGCTTGCGCGGGGATCTAAAACCGAGTTTAGAGGTATAATCCTTCAGACTTACCAACAAGTCGCCGGGGACATTAAAAACTGAAATATTGCAAATACCAGACTAGGCATTTGTGTGAATAATATATATGTATATATATATCCTTGGTAGCCTACGTAGGTAAAATCAATTAATTTAAACAGACAACGAAAAATTTAAGTTATGTATGCCGTGGTCCTAATGTCCATAGTACTGCCTATAACCATATGAACCTCAGAAACCGAGTCCCTGTTGTAAGCGACAGTTTTGTAATATTACAGCTCTGTGATAAGTTGGCTTTTTCCGCTGTATTTGGCGATCACTGTCTGAGAAAAACATCCTTGCTTTTCAAATGACACGAAACAAGGATGGATGACCGTATAAAAATAATACATTGATATGTTTTATGATTTTTTTTTTAACAGATGTGAAGTTTGTTTAATTGATTGCTTTGTGTAAGACTACAGAATGAATTATCTCAATATTGAATTGAACTCCTTATTTAGCATTGTAAATCCCCAAACTTACCGCTGATCCAATGGGGAACGCATGCATGTAGTTGTTGTTTTTTGTTTTTTTATGATTAAAATTATAAGAAACAATTCTTAGAAGTGCCTTTCTACCAACAGAGGTGTCGCCACCTGTATGAATTACATCATGTCAAAATTAATGCTATGAACAAATGATTGTATCTCTAAGACTATGACCCCAATAGAAATCATCAACTTAAGGTCAACTAGATCTGACGTCATATGGGTCATACGGTTTCCTTTTGAGCTTAAATGATTGTTTTCCTCAAAAAATAGTTGTTTCTTGCGCTTAAAGGGTTATCGAGTGTGAATCAGGAGTTCGATTCCCCTGAATGGACATAGAAGATAGCTTTATGTGGCTTTGCTATGTAAAATACACACACACACACACGGCTGAAAGGGCGAGTATGTTAGGTGACAGGATTCGAACGCGTGACCCACAGTTAATAAGTCGAGTGCCCTAACCACCTGGCAATGCCGGGCCCCACAGTTAGTGAGTCGAGTGCCCTAACTACCAGGCATGCCAGTTCCCTGCAGACTACAGAATATTGTATCGATGTGGACGTCATACATAGGCGGTATAAAACACACACAATTATGATTTTTACATAACTAACTCTATCTTCAATTTGTTTGTTGCTGTTTTTACCAAGAAGCGAATGTAACAGAACCTTTTATTATTTCGTCACATTTAGATTGTTTAACCATTTAAGTTACCATGATCCATCTTTAGGTACGATAAGTTACCAAGTCACCATGATCCATCTTCAGGTACGATAAGTTACCATGATCCATCTTCAGGTACGATAAGTTACCATGATCCATCTTCAGGTACGATAAGTTACCATGATCCAT
>NW_013669387.1:31951-35498 GCF_000517525.1 Limulus polyphemus
CATAAGTTACCAAGATCCATCTTTAGGTACGATAAATTATCAAGATCCATCTTTAGGTACGATAAGTTACCATGATCCATCTTAAGTACCATAAGTTACCAAGATCCATCTTTAGGTACGATAAATTATCAAGATCCATCTTTAGGTACGATAAGTTACCATGATCCATCTTTAGGTACGATAAGTTACCATGATCCATCTTTAGGTACGATAAGTTACCAAATCAACTCAATGATCCATCTTCAGGTACGACTTCACAAAAATAGTAAGCGATTTAAATATGCCTTAGAAACACACCCTGTTACAGATTTAATATCTTATTTAAAGATAACCCTTGTTAATGTTAAGGAATCTGAAGCTGTTAACAAACTCTTATGTAGTTCAATAATGATTACCGCCCATAATATTTGGTTTTTAAACATAGGAGTTACACCATTGAATTATATGTACAAATAATAATTTAGATGATATCTAATTATATAAAATAATTGTATAAAATTACAGGTGGTTCTCAATAAGATTCTATAAAATTTTCTTATTTACATATTTTGATTTTAATAAGGAAATAGTTTGTATATCTGAAATTGTTAACATGTTTCAAAAGCATACTATAATTCATAGTTTTAAAAAGTGTGTATTAAACTTGTATTCTTCTTTTACTAGGAACGATTTGAATCAATTGGTGGCCTCAGATGTATCGCCTTGTTTTCTGTAGGCCTAGTTTTAGGGACGATTTGAATCAATTGGTGGCCTCAGATGCATCGCCTTGTTTTGTGTAGGCCTAATTTCGTTCAATCCGATTTTTTAGCTCAGCGATAAGATACAAGGAGGATATGAGTAAAGTTAACGTTATCTCAGCATTTGGATTTAACGTTGCCTTAACAGTTCTAGGCAAGTTAGTGATTATTCTGGTCAAATTAGCTTCAATATTTCTCTGACATTTCTCGTCAAATTAGATTAAACATTGCCTCGGATTTTCTTCAAAACTTAGACAAATTCTTAATTAAATATCTGATTCAAGCCTAGGAATCATTGGTGATACGAGACAGTTTTAACAACGTTTATAAACAGCTTCAGTGTTTCGTCTTACCCAAGTCTTACTTGACATGTGTTGTCATATTCTGATAAATAAGCATTTGTCTGCTTTCTTATGAATATATAACGCATTCGAACTCGTTTCCCAAATCTTAGGTCATATATAACGAAAACAGAAAACATTACTATCCAAAATATTCTAAGAAATAATAAGAGCCCTACACAGCTATTTGATATGGTGTTTAAGTATCTTCGATCCAATCATTTTGATTTACGTCATACATTAATATATCTAGCTATGATTAATCGCAATTATAGCAAAATTCTGAAGGATTCACGAACGTTCGCGTATGAATATACAGAATACGTATGAGAATTGAATACATGTTGATACCAGAGAGGACCAGAAGTTATTATCATACAAGTAATTTTCTCTAATTAAATCTCGAACGACAGTTTATACATGGTCTTTACACTAAAGGGTTAAACGTGTAACTAGTGCACAACGTATCACTACACAAATATATATTTATTATACAGCTAATTGTACAGTGGGAAGACTTTATACAAATTACCCTAGTTCTATTTATGTAGAATATATTTGTTTTTACGTTGGTTTTCTTGATTCTATAAGATAAAACTTTCTAGTTCTTTTACATTTTAGCAGTACCTATAAATGGTAAACACTATCACGTTTCGACAAAGTTTCTCATTTTTCTCGGCAAAAGAATTGAGTCGAAAGCAGCCAAGGATCATACAATGCAATAACTGGAAAAATGAAAAACATGACCGTGACATTCTGAATGAAGCACCAGGCCTTAAATCATTTCTAGAATGAAAGCCTGTCAATGCATGTGTGAAATTTAAATGAAAGGAGTCGGGTCATATTTTATTTTCTTACACGCTTTCAGACACGAGATTAATGGTGAAGAAAATATGAGGGTACTAAAAACACTGTTTTTGTGAGGGTACTAAAACACTGTTCTTCTGTTTTTTCTCAGTTCGCTCGCACACACACACATAAAACAACAGAATCGCCTTATTATTTGTTAAACAAAAAAACATGAGAAACACGAGTAAAGAAAACAGATTAGTGGGAGTTTTTAAGGGCCATAATTTACCGACGACGTTTACATTCAGTCAACCAAAAATGTTTTTTTTTCAAAATCAAGTCAAGTACCTACAAATTCGATGACGAGGAACCCACTTACGAACATTTACGAGTTGTTTTTTCCTACGATATAAAAGGTCTGACTTATAATTATACATTTCCAGATAGAACAAACCCGCATCAGCTATCACTTTTAACAATTAACACAAATCCCCTGCCATCCTATCACTTTTAACAATTAACACAAATCTCCTGCCCTCCTATCACTTTTAACAATTAACACAAATCCCCTGCCATCCTATCACTTTTAACAATTAACACAAATCCCCTGCCATCCTTTCACTTTTAACAATTAACACAAATCCCCTGCCCTCCTATCACTTTTAACAATTAACACAAATCCCCTGCCCTCCTATCACTTTTAACAATTAACACAAATCCCCTGCCCTCCTATCACT
Source organism: Limulus polyphemus (assembly GCF_000517525.1). Taxonomy (NCBI): domain Eukaryota; kingdom Metazoa; phylum Arthropoda; class Merostomata; order Xiphosura; family Limulidae; genus Limulus; species Limulus polyphemus. Next base: position 34,556 of record NW_013669387.1, read on the forward strand.
TTTAACAATTAACACAAATCCCCTGCCCTCCTATCACTTTTAACAATTAACACAAATCCCCTGCCATCCTATCATTTTTAACGTAGTTTCATCTACCTGCAGAACCAGGTTCAAGCTGTGTGTATAATGAAATAACTTAGTTTGCTATTGATTGTCTGAGCCTAAACCGTTTAAAAATATAATGCATTTAAAATGAGTTTGCTGAGCCTACGAAGCTTGCAGAAATAAATATTTTTAGGAATGTATATCACAGATGCTTTTGTTGCTGAAAGAGACAATTGGAGCCAAGCATAGCATATTAATAATTACTTAGGTTGAAATATATCAAAGGTTGTATTGCAGTAATGCATGTTAAGATTGTACCTTCGAGTTCATATCTATATTCAACGAATTTACAGTGATTTCCTAATAGTGTTTTTGATGTCTTTCCTCAATAGGCTAAATCTAATAGGTGATGTTTAGGCACTAAGAAAATTGTAGGTTTAATTCATACGGCTTTAATTGAATATATCGGGCAGAAATGGAACATAAAATGAAACGTTTATTATACGTATAGCATAAATTAAAGAAAGTACCACCAACAAACGTTACGGTTGGTTATTCTGTGTTAGGAATACTGAGGAATTACAAGTAGTGACATTCCTCATTCTCATAATACACATTAACACTAAATAACACCAAAATTAGATATAGCTTTAGTGACAACGAGCTACATAAAAAGAGGGGGAATTAAGTTGACCAAGGAGTTGACCAAAACCAAATCTATAAAACTCACAGTGGTGTAATCTGCTTAAAACTGCTGGTAGCTCACATATATTTAATCTCAGACACACCGCAGAACAAACTATCAATGTGGACTCAAACAATATTCCATCTATCTCCACCTCTCTCTCTCTATATATATATAATATATATATATATATATATACTAACTAAAACTGTC
>NW_013669387.1:36498-42144 GCF_000517525.1 Limulus polyphemus
TATATATATATATATATAACTAAAACTGTCGCTACGCTGAACCAAATATGGAAATCGACTGTCACTTTTGTAACATTCTTACAGCTGAATGCTTTTGGTAGAACCACGTTTCGAACCGGAGACTCTCAGACCCTAGAACGATAACTTAACTAATAAACAATGTATAGTCTGTTGAAATACAGTTCCAAGTGATTATGGTCGAACAAACGAAACGTTTCAAATATTTGAATTTCAAAACTCTTTTAAATTTCCCTCGTGCACATTGTTCCACGTGCAACAGACGTTATTTTGGAGCCAGGAACTTACTGCTGACCATAATCTGTGAAGTCCTATGTTCTCACCTCGTTTTTCTAGACGAAAACGCTGTCACACACGACACAGTGAAAAAAAAAAAAACAAATCTATACTATAGAGGAAATGTGCAATGTCTTAGTTGTTTTTATTTTTGAAATTAATTCAAAATATTTTTAACAATATTTGTAACCAGTTATAATTGCTGTCGTAAATACCAACCATTTAAGTTACTCGTACACTTTAGATTCTTCTAACATACGCGTAACTGAGTTAAGTTGAAACTCCACGTTCATGACAAAGTAAACACAGAACACTTCAAGTAACCGCAGTTTGAAATATTATTTTTTATCTGTTGAAGCAGCATCACGTTCATTCTTTAGCTGTTGCAGCGATACCACGTTCGTTATTTATCTGTTGCAACGATACCACGTTTTTTCTTTATCTGTTGCAACGATACCAAGTTCTTTATTTATCTGTTGCAACGATACCAAGTTCTTTATTTATCTGTTGCAATGATACCAAGTTCCTTATTTATATATAAAATTGATACCACATTTTTCTTTGTCTGTTGCAACGATGCCACGTTCCTTATTTATCTGTTGCAACGATGCCACGTTCCTTATTTATCTGTTGCAAAGATACCGCGTTCCTTATTTATCTGTTGCAACGATACCACGTTCCTTATTTATCTGTTGCAACGATACCACGTCCCTTATTTATCTGTTGCAACGATACCACGTCCTTTCTTTATCTGTTGCAACGATACCACTTTCCTTATTTATCTGTTGCAACGATAACACGTCCTTTCTTTATCTGTTGCAACTATACCACATTCCTTTATTTCCAAATTTCTATAAATAACTTTTTGCTAGAATATTGTATATTTAGTTTTAAATGAAAAACCCCATTCATATTCTCCAAATTTCTATTCTTACTCCATTAAATTACAGAAGAGAAGAAGTAACAAGTTAACCAAACACTCTGGTTACATGTCGGTACTTTAAACTCTTGCAAGACATTTCACTGTTGTTATAGAAACGAATGTGTCTTAGGGACCGTTTATAATCCCAATAGACAGTGCTGATGCAGTATGGAAGATAAAAAAGATAAAACTTGTTTAACAAGTTATTCATGCAGACTATATAAAAACATGATTTATGTATGTTTTTCTAAAAAAGTAGAGTCGAATGTAAACAGGGTCGTAAAGGCATATTCTTTGAACTGATATCGAAGCACGAGTAATAATTAAATAGTTTCAACGTATTTTGTTCAAAAATAGTAATGCCAAACCTTGATAATAGAAGTATCAAAAGACTGGCAAGTTTAACTGCGACCACTTTTAAAATTTTGATTTTTAACTGTATACAAAAGTAAAATAATACGAAAATTCTTAGGGTTACCATATAGTTGCTAAGACGAAGTAACATATCAATAATATATTTACATAGGATTGTTTGTTTGTAATTAAGCACAAAGCAACACAATGAGCTATCTGTGCTCTGCCCACCACAGGTATCGAAACCCGGTTTCTAGCGTTGTATTCATATAGGACTGTTTACCAATACAGCAAAAAACTTTTGACACTTTTATTAAATCAACAGAAAAAATACAAGAATTATTATCTAAATATTTCTCGTATAATTTCGATGTTATAAGATACATACACATAACACTATAAATATGTAAATAACTTAAATTTTCTAACCAAAGTTTATTGTTAACGAAACTATATTTTTGGTCGAATTCAATGGAAATCTATTATGCTCACGTTAAGGACAAAATTATTGTGTATAAATCTAAGCGTCACATAAAAACCATGAAATATTTAGGCATAAAATGGTGTGAAATTTTAGACTCCAGAGAAGGATTTCGAATTTTGAAATTTTCATATTGGAAATCGCAGTTATTTTGTTACGCAGCTTTTGAAAAACAAAAACCTTTGCACATCATATTTACAAGTCCCTGACACGGTAATTTCCTTTCTCTGAGGCAGCTATATGATCAAAGTGAATATTGCTTGAAAAATAACCCAACAAACGACATAAAGATGGCGGGAGTTTCTTCCAATGTTAAACAAAAAAATCATTTTTCTCTACGTATAGTTCTACTTGACAAGTAATTATTTTTAGGCCAGTCCTCGTCTAATAGTTAACGTACCCGCACTGTGGATCCAATGGTTCATGACTTGCGTTCGCTTGATTTAAAAAAAAGTCTCTTTGGGGACGGAGGTACGCTCTAAATGTGACGACAAACCCCCACTATTCGGTGAGACAAGAGTAGTCCCCAAGAGCTTGTTGTGGTTACTTTTTACTAATGTTTTCTAGTCCGTCAGCTAAAACTTAGGGATGGTGATGCACAAATATATCTAGTATAGCTTTGCGCAATAAATCTAAAAAAAACAAAATAATATCTATTTTCAACAGTTTTACAGCAAAAGATTTGATCATTTCATATTTTTTTAATTATTCGAAATAACAAATTTATTTATTTTTGTCACAAAGCCCCTTAAACAGGTTTACCATTCCCTGGAATACACGGGTGTTTGAGGCTATGCTTATGCTGTAACGTAAGGCTATTTTGTATTTTAGGAAAACAAATTTTGTAATGGTTATAAATGCATATTCAATTTATTTTCATTAGATTAATGCAGATCAACAAGATGTTTCATGATTTCAAAGTTTTAAATTATCTCCCTTCATATTTATTAACGTAACTAAAATGTATCGTGGTTATACTAGGTATAAGAAACAACAATTTCTATGTCAGAAATAAAAACAATAACATCCGAGTAAGTTCGTCACACCAAAAATTGGTAAAATACGAAGTTGTACATCCTATAATAATAACAATCGCGCCTTTCAGACTATTCATTTGTCTTTAAGAAAATAGTAGTTTTATAAATGATCTAAATGTTTTGTATTATCAAATTCAATTCTCTGTATGCGAACATATATACGTGATTGTGCAAAATATTTAACATAGTTTACGATGCACGTAAAGCTAGTAAATTATTTAATGTACTTTAAATAATGTTAAATAAAAACCTATTTGACCATTTTCCTCCTCCGTTGTTCTGAATAATTATTATTCATATTCATGTTTAATTTATAAACGTAGTTACATCATCTAGACAAAGATATAATATGATAAAAATAATATTATTAATAGTACTGGAAAACTTAGTATAAAAATAAAAACTTCAGATTTAAACTTTAATGAGTTTTTTTTGTTGTTGTTGTTGTTTACAGTCAGAAACTAACCGGAGCATAAAAGATTTGTTTTGTTATTAAGAATTTATAAATCGCATGGCATTTTTAGGATGTACAAGAGGAAATAGCCATCCAGGAATGTTTTTATTTTACATTTAAGACAAAAATAGTGGTGGTTCATGACACTTTTATAAGAACTGTGTACAGAAATGCTGGTGGTTAATGACACTTTTATAAGAACGGTATAGAGAAATGGTGGTGGATAATGACACTTTTATAAGAATGGTATACAGAAATGCTGGTGGTTAATGACACTTTTATAAGAACGGTGTTCCAGATCCCAGGAAGATCTTGGAATTAATAACTTCTTTCATCTTTGAACGAAATTATTATAATGATCATAATTAAGCATTATTTCTCAAAACTGAAATTTTCATTATTATGAAAAAGCAGCAAGGCTAATATTTATATTTATGATGACAAACCATCCAGCTTCAGCAGACTTTGGATTCCACGACCACATTTAGACAAACCTGATGTACAAACGTCTATGGTCGGTTGATTATGGTGCTCGACTCGCAAGCTGCTGATCCCGGGATCGAAGCCGTCGCCTTTCAGTTGTAGGGGCTATTATATGACAGTCAATTTCTCTTTTCGATGATTAAAGTACTGGTTAATTAAGAACGACTATGACAAATAGCCCCTCGACTCGTTTTGCGCAAAAAAACAAAACAAAAAACAACAACAACATCCATTGAAGCTGCCTCGGGGAACTTGAGAGGTATGTGGTGTAATGAAAATGTTGTAGCTCCAGTTTTGTAGGCTGTATTCCTCATGAATACTTTTGTCAATTACACTATTTGACTGAAAGCTTGTGAGCCTTCATCAACTTTAAATTATTCATTATTATCTTCTTAACGGTACCAAAAGATCTACCCAATTTGGAGGTCAGAAGGTTCTCTTTCGTAACCTCAGCCTTCACTGTGTGAATAAGGGCGTAACGTTTGGTTGGCTTGGAATGTGGTACGAAGAAAAATGAAAGGTATCTTCTTCGAAATGTTGTAACCTTTGAGTTAATAGTCTGAAATGTGTAAACTTTTTATATCCGTCCAAACATATGTCTACTGTCTACCCCGAGAATTCAAATATACAGTTGATAAAAACATCGCCCATGGCGATATGGTACTCATCTGCGACGACAAACCTTTGCTTTAACACATACAAACAAATAGATTTCTGATAAGGTCCTCAATATATATATTTCTATCGTTATCATAAACTTTCTTCTTAGCTCTGTCGTCTTACTGGTTATATAAGAAACATCAAATTATAATTTAATCATAGATACACGCCTTTTTTTTAAATATAATCTACACATCTACAGGATAATCCACCTCAAGTTATAGAGTGGTTACGCAAACTTTCTCGGAAGTGTGAGAAATAGAACATATAGAACATTCATGAAACATCCGTTAAGCTACAAGTTAGAATTCAAAACTTTTTATCTTAACTGACTTTACTGTTTTAATTTCTACACGAGACGCGTCTATGAACGAAACTTTGTTATTGTATCAAATGGCTTCTATAAATAGTGTTCCGTCCACTGCTATGTTTGTTGTATCCCAGCCGGACTGATGACCTCTGGATTGAGCGAAATGCGTCGTCAGCAATGGATATGGGAAATACAGTGTGGTTAGAATACTATTATTATACACTTTTCTAATTCTTGAAAATCTCTATGGAACTAGATTGAGAATGCACGGTTTAAATATGTAATAGGCCTACTACTAATGTCTTATGACAAATATAATTTTTAAAAGTTTGTACACACTGTTCAGAGCAATAGTACACTTCCTTTAGGCTATATGTGAGTGGTTTAAGTAATATAAGGTATTACTCTTTAACTTGGTTAAATATGTTATTTGCATTAATACCAAGAAATCAACTGGAACATATATAATTTAATACCAATGGTCTTACCAAGTGAATTACCAAATAACCCCTTCAAAGGTAAGAGCACGTCTTTGAAAAATGGAATCATGTTACTTGCGCTTAAAAAAGCAAACGTTTATCTTGATATAAATATTGTCAAGGTTTTCTAGGAAAAATGAGATTCTTCCTGATCGTTCAGACATCTCAGACA
>NW_013669387.1:42654-43972 GCF_000517525.1 Limulus polyphemus
AAACAAACAAACTATATACAACTTACCAGCAGGTCTCTCACAGAACTTTTTCAGAAACTTCCTTGATTTCTTAACGTCTAACATTTACTCAGGCTGTGCACGTTAATGAAGGATAAGACATATTAAGAGTTTAAAATTCAAGGAACTTGTGTTTACAATTAAAATATTAAAATCCACAAACGAACAACGTTTTATATTACACATTTAAAATCTGTATTTAAATCGATAAACGGTTGTAAAAGTCACGTGTGACACTCCTGAAGATGACGTGAAATCACGTTAAAACATGTAGAGTACCTTTTACAACCGTTTATCGGTTTAAATAAAGCTTTTACTTGTGTATTACAAAACGTTGTTCGTTTGTGGATTTTAATATTTTAAATATATAGACATGTTCATCGAAGTTAATCAGTAATGATGACACACTAAATAAATTAAATACTCCCAAAAAATGGTCACGACATCACCCTAAAGTAATCTCGAGACAATTAAGTTCATTTAATTTCAAAGAAGCAAAAACAATTAATTTCAAATTACAGTTTAGAAATTAGATAGTTAAAAGACGATTTTTATGGCAAGTATAGAAGCTCTCGAGAGGCTTAATTTGTAGAAAAGTGTGTTTAACTGTAGTTAAGAGAGATGAAGTTAGTTATAAAACAAACTGATTTAGCATTGTTAATAACCCAAATCCCCGATCCTAATTAATTTATGTTATTTTACTGAAGACGATTAAAAACTAGCGAGTCAAATTTACCTACGGTTGTTAAGAATACCTCAGTAGAAACAAGAAATCGTGAAACCAAAGCATATGTTTATAGTTCAACGTAAGCAGAAAAAAGCTTAAAGCAACAAACACAAAATGTAAAGCCGACAAACAAAGATAGACAAAATAAAACAACGAAAAATCAGATTACGTAAAACGATGAACAGGTAGACAAATATAACAATCTAAACAGACAGAGAAATCAAATAGAAATAAACAACGACATACAAAGAAATCTAGACAGTCAGAGAACGACAAACAAAGAAATCTAAATAGTCAGAGAACGGTAAACAGACAGAGAAGGCTAGACAGCCAGAGAACGGTAAACAGACAGAGAAAGCTAGACAGCCAGAGAACGGTAAACAGACAGAGAAAGCTCGACAGCCAGAGAACGGTAAATAGACAGAGAAGGCTCGACAGCCAGAGAACGGTAAACAGACAGAGAAGGCTCGACAGCCAGAGAACGGTAAACAGACAGAGAAGGCTAGACAGCCAGAGAACGGTAAACAGACAGAGAAGGCTAGACAGCCAGAGAACGGCAAACAGACAGAGAAG
>NW_013669387.1:44817-58426 GCF_000517525.1 Limulus polyphemus
GGTAAACACACAGAGAAGGCTAGACAGCCAGAGAACGGTAAACACACAGAGAAGGCTAGACAGCCAGAGAACGGTAAACACACAGAGAATGCTAGACAATCAGAGAACGGCAAACACACAGAGAAGGCTAGACAGCTAGAGAACGGTAAACACACAGAGAAGGCTAGACAGCTAGAGAACGTCAAACAAATAGAGAAGGCTAGACAGCCAGAAAACGGCAAACAGACAGGGAAAGCTAGTTGGCCAGAGAACGGTAAACAGATAGACAAGGCTAAGTAGATTCCAACACATAATTATTGACAGAAACAAATGAAATAAAATAAATACATTCAACGACAGATAAAACTTACAGAATAGTAAACTTGCAGTGGAAGTCTTAACATACTCTCTAACCAGACTAAACCTTTTGAGAGAGAAAGAAAAAAAGTTACAAAAACCTAAAAATACAGAAAGATTCCAAACATATCTACATTATAAAACATTTCTAAATAAATTATACGTTAACAAAACAGAAGCTTACAGCAAGATAGGTAAACATATTCTAAAGTAGTGTATCCAGTAAAGGCTAGACACATCTATTGCATCAGGCTTATAGATAGGTAAACAACAGACTGTTATCTAGACAAAGATATTTAACATATGTTGACAAACTAATGCTACGGATATATGAAACGACAAACACATACCGAAATGCAAGCAAACAAAACTCAACATATATATATATATATATATACAGCACATAGTTGACAGGTCATACAAACTGGAGAGCTATAAAAACACACATCACTAAAATAAACAGTTAAACAGTATCAAACAACGATTATCCCAGACAGATTGAAAAAATAAATATATGATAAAACCATGTTGAAAATACATAGAAAGCGAACAAACTTACAAATGTCACGGAGAAACTGACGGGTTACGGATATAAAGGGAGACGTGATGAGGAGAAATTGACGGCCTAATGATATACAGGGAGACGTGGTGAGGAGAAATTGATAAGCTCTGGATATACAGAGGGACGTGATGAGGAGGAATTGACGGGCTATAGATATACAGGGAGATACAATAAGAAGAAATTGACGGGCTATAGATATACAGGGAGATACAATAAGAAGAAATTGATGGGCTATAGATATACAGGGAGACACAGTGAGGAGAAATTGACGGGCTATAGATATACAGGGAGACGTGGTGAGGAGAAATTGATAAGCTCTGGATATACAAGGGGACGTGATGAGGAGAAATTGACGGGCTATGGATATTCAGGGAGACACAGTGAGAAGAAATTGACGGGCTATAGATATTCAGGGAGACACAGTGAGGAGAAATTCACAAGCTATGAATATACAGGGAGACGTGATGTGGAGAAATTGACGAGCTGTGGATATACAGGGAGACGTGATGAGGAGAAATTGACGAGCTGTGGATATACAAGGGGACGTGATGAGAAGAAATTCACAAGCTATGAATATACAGGGAGACGTGATGTGGAGAAATTGACGAGCTGTGGATATACAGGGAGACGTGATGAGGAGAAATTGACGAGCTGTGGATATACAAGGGGACGTGATGAGAAGAAATTCACAAGCTATGAATATACAGGGAGACGTGATGTGGAGAAATTGGCGGGTTGTGGATATACAGGGAAACACAGTGAGGAGAAATTGACGGGCTATAGATATTCAGGGAGACACAGTGAGGAGAAATTGACGGGCTGTGGATATACAGGGGGAAACAATGAGGAGAAACTGACGATGTATAAATATACAAGGCGACACAGTGAGTAAATCCATATAAAACCTCGTTAGACACATGGAGTGGCAAATAGTTTCTAATACATTTATTTTTTCTTCAAATTTCAAAAATGTTTATACGAATTTGTTATATCATAAAAGCTCTTTTATAATCGTTTTCATTATGCTTTGCCGAGTTATTTGAATTGTTGTCTGTAACAAACGTTTCAGGTCGAAGTTCCCACAAGTTTCATGAAGTGAATCAAATACATAAAACTGCTGATTAGACAGGCTGATATATTTGAAACGAATTATATATATAACTACTACTCAAAGTTAGTGATCTTTATTTTAAATAAATTACGTTCATCAATTCAATCTAATCTCTTACTAAAAATGTGACGTTTGCATACGAACAGTTGGGGAATAAGTAACGTATAAAAACTTTAAAAATGAAACAAATTTTATGCATATAATATTTAGTTGATACAATTACTCAAGTGGCTATTTTAAACAGAAATTATGAATAAGATAGGTTCCACGCCGATTCAGCAGTAACTTTACGAACTTCCAGCGTCAAAATCCAGAATCCGATTACCCGCGATGGACAGAGCTCAGATAGCCCCTTTGTGTGACTTTGAGCTGAAACTAACAAACAAGACAATGGAATAATAACAAAAAATATCAAGACAAATTCAGTAAACTATAAATTCTAACTGTTATCGCTGTACAACAGTCGAAAAATATTTTACTTTGACCCTAGGAATTGTGTTAAAAGTATAGTTCCAGTGAGCAATTAACTTTCGAAATAGTCGTTTGGGTTAACACTTGTCATCGTGTTTCACACATTTTTGGTCCTAAAAACCAAGAATATTTATTGGTAACTTCGAAGCCACGAGAATAGCGTGGTTTTTATATCGTTAAGCTGAAAAAAAAAAAGCACGATTCGTTTACCACATTTTGTTTTTTCGCTTTTGCAAAATTATTCTACGTTATCAAAATTCAATCACAAACAAAGATGAAGAAAAGAAATACATGGAAGGAGAGTTACGGTTGTTTCTGGACACTGATGAGTTTCTGAGAAGCTTTATCAACGGTACACAACTACCAGTTGATTAACTTCCATTATCAGCGGTACACAATTACCAGTTGATTAACTTCTATTATCAACGGTACACAACTACCAACTGATTAACTTCCATTAACAGCGGTACATAAGTACCAGTTAATTAACTTCCATTATCAAAACTGGTACTTATGTACCGGGATTAACTTCCATTATCAACGGTACACAACTACCAGTTGATTAACTTCCATTATCAACGGTGCATAAGTACCAGTTAATTAACTTCCATTATCAGCGGTACACAACTACCAGTTGATTAACTTCCATTATCAACGGTACACAACTACCAGTTGATTAACTTCCATTAACAGCGGTACACAACTACCAGTTGATTAACTTCCATTATCAACGGTACACAACTACCAGTTAATTAACTTCCATTATCAACGGTACACAACTACCAGTTGATTAACTTCCATTATCAACGGTACACAACTACCAGTTGATTAACTTCGATTATCAACGGTACACAACTACCAGTTGATTAACTTCTACTCGCCTGTATTTATCAGTTACCATAATAAATAAGATATGAAAATACGGGGGCACACACACCATAAAATGAATAATATAGATGAGGCTGGAATATAATAACATTTTGTAACATATGGTAATGATTTTATGCAAATAACCACCGTTCTGAGTCTAATACAACTTTCATATCTTCCAAAAACAATCCGGAAAACTAGACGGTAAGGGAAATTTGTTATTCAAAACAACACGTTTAATCCTACACACAGCATAACCATAGAACATCACAGAATTTCATATCTGTTTACCCAAGAACAGCACGATTTCTTCGTATATAGCAAGATAACAGAAAAAGTATATATATATTTTTCAAAGTACTATAATAGTCACGAACAGTCTTGACATGTTAAGGCTCCACGGATATAGTCTCCCCCCACATATCAGTTTAAAGTCCTTCTTAATTCGCAAATTTCAAATGGCTATACATTTAAATTTCACACACAAATAGATAGCTTTATCTGTGGGGGTTTCTCCGATTTTCCATTGTATCAATATATCATCTTCAGATAATAAATCTTAATGTCTTTTAATTTACAAGTATATTTCAACAGATTTTGTACGGAGAAATCATTGTACAACAAGTATCACGTTGTTGTATTATCTAAATACGTAATTTTAGCTTGATATACAAAAAGAATCTACTTACCCTCTTCTTCTTCTTTACATAAGACTAGTCGCCACATAAATGTTACCACCAGCCATAGAATGGCCCAACGTACATCTCGTCTTGACATCGTTAGGTGTTTTCAATTGGTTTTTATTCTTAGAGCTAAAAACCTCGTAATTCAAAGCTCTAATTTTACCATTCTCGTACATATGATTTTGTGGAAAACTACAAGCTTCAGGGGGAGTATCCCCCTTTTTAACGGCCAACGTTCGAATTAAGGAATCATAAGATTAAATACTATTGATGGTCATTTTTCTTCTAATTCTTTCTACATACTGAAATCTAGCAAGTGGACAACGAACACGTTGAGCTGAACAGCGTCTACTAAACTTCTGTTAACTCTCTGCTTGTATTTATTACTGGCTATCTGCCAAGTGACGGGCGTGCAGCGACATCTAATGGATAAAAGTCACGCAAGTGGTGGATATGAATTTCAGGCAACCAATACTATGGTCTATTGTTAAGAGTGTTGATCGTCTGAATCAAAACATTTCTCAAATTATATACAATTACATCGAATAAACACGAGGGTAAAATATGTATTAATTCAACTAATCCTCTCTAATACACACCGTTTCCATTCAATAAACAAACTGAGTTTATAAACACAAGTAAGGTACATATCCTACTAAGTTATCGGCAGATTTCTAGCTAAATACGAAACATGCTTAATATTTTGTCAAAAAGCATAAAAATAATAACCTCATGTTAAGTTCACCTACCCAAACAGTGTTTTCCCCATTAACGTTGGTGAGTTCGTGTACGTATCAAAAAAGTTAATTAAGTTAATAATTTACATAATTAGTAACTTGTTTGCGCAGTTAAAGACCAGAGTATATAGTGGCAGATTTGATCAATTATTTCATGCTAAATTCATCTAGAAAAAAAAAGGGTATTAAAAACGCACGTGTATACAATTTAATAAATTAATTATAAAGTTCGTTTTTCGTACGTGTTCGCTGAGGTCATCAGGGTGCACATGTTATAATTTGTCTCGCATATTGCTTTGATTCCAAGCTGTTACGTGCTATTAAAATCCTATTTTATGTGCTGCCGTTATTGTAATTTGAGTGCTAAGAGTATTTCCTAAAGGCTTAGTTTAAAACCTAAAGATGGGGTAAACCTGGTCTTCATTCTATGACATAAATTTGACCCGCACAAATATGTCCATTAAAATATTTTGATTAACGTGTACTAGCTTGAATTGAGTTTCCATCAATACGTTTAAATGTGTTTTCTGTACTTACAGAGATCCCTACTCAGACATGATAGACTTAACTCTCACGTTTAGTCGACAAATGTTTGATCTTCTCTTATAAATGAAAAGTTTGTTTTTGCGTTCTGGAAATAGATCCTTAGCTAGTCACACATTTTGTCTGTTTGTGTTTAGTTACACTAGTTATTCACACCTTTTCTATGTTTGTGTTTAGTTCCGCTAGCTATTCACACCCTTTCTCTTTGTTTGTGTTTAGTTCCGCTAGCTATTCACACCCTTTCTCTTTGTTTGTGTTTAGTTCCGCTAGCTATTCACACCCTTTCTCTTTGTTTGTGTTTAGTTACGCTAGCTATTTACACCCTTTCTCTTTGTTTGTGGTTTGTGTTTAGTTACGCTAGCTATTCACACCCTTTCTATTTGTTTGTGTTTAAGTACGCTACCTATTCACATTCACACACCTTTTCTATGTTTGGGTTTAGTTACGCTAGTTATTCACACCTTTTCTATGTTTGTGTTTAGTTACGCTAGCTATTCACACCCTTTCTCTTTGTTTGTGTTTAGTTACGCTAGCTATTCACACCCTTTCTATTTGTTTGTGTTTAAATACGCTACCTATTCACATTCACACTCTTTTCTTTGTTTGTGTCTAGTTACGCTAGTTATTCACACCCTTTCTCTGTGTTTGTGTATAGTTATGCTAGCTATTCACAGCCTTTGTCTTTGTTTGTGTTTAGTTCCGCTAGCTATTCGTGGCCTTTCTATTTGTTTGTGTTTAGTTGCACTAGCTATTCACGACCTTTGCCTTTGTTTGTGTTTAGTTACGATAGCTATTCACACCCCTTTCTCTTTGTTTGTGTTTAGTTACGCTTGCTATTCACCCCCTTTATCTTTGTTTGTGTTTAGTTACGCTAGCTATTCACACATTTTGTCTGTTTGTGTTTAAATACGCAACCTATTCACATTCACACCCATTTTCTTTGTTTGTGTTTAGTTACGCTAGTTATTAACACCCCTTCTCTCTATTTGTGTTTAGTTGCGCTAGCTATTCACGGCCTTTGCCTTTGTTTGTGTTTAGCTACGATAGCTATTCACACCCCTTTCTTTTTGTTTGTGTTTAGTTACAATAGCTATTCACACCCTTTCCCTTTGTTTGTGTTTAGTTACGATAGCTATTCACACCCCTTTCTCTTTGTTTGTGTTTAATTACTCTAGCTATTCACACCCTTTGTCTTTGTTTGTGTTTAGTTACGCTAGATATTTACACATTTTGTGTGTTTGTGTTTAAATACGCTACCTATTCACATTCACACCCCTTTTCTTTGTTTGTGTTTAGTTACGCTAGCTATTCACACATTTTGTCTGTTTGTGTTTAAATATGCTACCTATTCACATTCACACCCCTTTTCTTTGTTTGTGTTTAGTTACGCTAGTTATTAACACCCTTTCTCTCTATTTGTGTTTAATTGCGGAAGCTATTCACGGCCTTTCTATTTGTCTGTGTTTAGTTACGCTAGTTATTAACGCCATTTCTCTTTGTTTGTGTTTAGTTACGCTAGTTATTCACAGCCTTTGTCTTTGTTTGTGTTTAGTTACGCTAGTTATTTACGCAATTTCTCTTTGTTTTTGTTTAGTTACGCTAGTTATTCACAACCTTTATCCTTGTTTGTGTTTAGTTAAGCTTAATCATTTCTTTAATGGGGATAATAAGTGTTATCGAAACTTGAAACATGTCTTTAATATAAGCTTTTTAAAAAGTGCTTGAGTCACAAAATGTTAAAGTATTATTGTGATTTATATTACATGGCTTATGCGGAGTTCTATTTTATAAATTCGTGAAATACGGTATTCATTTAATTTTCTAACTCCTTACAGAATAAAAAGTTTTGTTTTTCTTTACGAAGAGAATTTTCAGATTATTGCAGTAAAGCGTGCCCTATTGTACGGTGAATAGAAACTCCTATCATTGATCTGTAACAATAATCCATCCACTGTGTTGGTATTCAGAGAAACTCTCGGGAAATGTTGACTGGAGAAGTGCAAATATATCTGTCGTTTATTTTGTTGCCGGTATTGATGAAATTCTACCTCAAGCTAATAACGTTGCAGCGTTTATTGTTACTTGCCCACTGTATGCTTGAGAAACTGATGACAAGGGTAGCCTCGTTAAGGATAGTGTCAGAAAAGACACAATAAAAGGTGTCAAGTTGGTAAAATTCCTTCTCTTTTATGGCTGCTTAGCACTCGTCTTGAAGATAATCCTTCGAAGCGCTGGTTTATGAATGTGCGCTATTTCCACAATGCCTTCTTCTCGGTGTCTAAATCAACCATTAAACAAAGCGGCTTTCTTTTATAGTATTCAAAATCTATACTTTACCGTATCGACCTGACAAGCTTCTCACTTTTACCTGTCAATGGAGCCTTTTTTAACCTGGGTGAGTGCATTCAAAGTCTGTGATTCGAGATTGAAATCAACGATCACGTATGAAAATCACTTTTTTAATGAAATGTTTTCAAGTACTAAGGTCTTTAAGGTTAAGTTCCTCGAACGAAACCAAAGAGATCGTTATATGGTATGTGTAAACTATTGTTTGAAAGAACCTAGAGGCTGAATTTAACAGCGCTTCTATTGTGCTTAAATCAAGAAAGCCAGTTATTACTCAGTCATTCAAATAAGGCGCTCCTGGTCGATTAGTGACCAGATATGAAATATCCTGTAATTTTCTTGGTAACAAAGAATTCTCAAAGCTGCAAGATATATGCGAAAGAAAACGTTTAATCTTTCTCCTAGCTACCAGGAGTTAAAAATAATCTTTCAGTGATGAAATTATTTAAAATACTATTTCTTTCTTAGTTACATATTAATGCATCATGTTTTTGCTTTCAAATTTAGTTTCTTAACGAATATAATCCTATTTGATAAGACTTGTTAAATAAGAACGGTGTTGCAGTAAGAATAATTAAATCTGTTCTTATCTATTAGTAAGGAAGCACGTTAAGCTAATATAATAATAGGAAGGTAAACATCGATTTATAAATGATTTATTTTTTGAGGAACGTACTAAATGTTTCAACAGAATATTGCTCTACGTAGTGTGTTTTCCCCCAAATAAATCACGTCATTATGTTTATAAATCGTTGTTTGCCAACTTATTATTAAAGTATGTTCTTGTTTTCTTATGACGTGTCTTATGGAAGATTACTTTCCTTTAAATTACGTTTTTCACCAAAAACAGCAGTTCTCTTTTTTCCCCCATAGTCCCCCAGTGGTACAGAGATATGTCTGCGGACTTACAACACTAGAAACTGGGTTTCGATACCCGTGGTGGGCAGAGAACAGTTAGCTTATTGTGTAATTTTGTGATTAATTACAAACAGACAAACAATTTTTACCATAAGTAAAGTGATAGTAATTAAAGTGGAATAATTTTCTATCTTAAATACTCTCGTTTGTACAAAATTACCGCATTTTACAGAGAGAAATAACAAAATCCATAGAAGGACTACTCGCGAAAATACTATTGCTTGAGAAGTTTTTTTAACTAAGCTAAATGTTAGGAAGAAATATTTTTATTGATGTACTGCTACTGCTCAACTACTTCTCAAGCTTGATTACTTATCACAGTAATAGTTTACTAAAGCAAATAATATATATATATATATATATACATCTTTTCTGTGGTACTAATCCAAAGTTAAGCCCTAAATTTCGGTAAATTTGTATAAGGTACATTTATTATTAGCGTGCGAGTCTTCTCAGGCACATTTATTTTAAATGTAGGAGTCTTCTCAGGTACATATATCTACCTATATACTACTAAAACTCTTAAAATTGTTTGTTTGTGGGCTTGTCTGTAATTAAATACAGCGAAAACGGCGCACAATACCGCCATATTTGTAATGAAATAAGAATATAAGTGAGAATAAAAACAGAATAAAACAAGTTTGTTAAAATCGCGCCACGGGTTACCGAGTTAGCCCCGTTTTTCGGGTCACTTTTATGAAATTTTCTAGATGAATGTAGGTACACTAGATGGCGCCACATATCGATTTATCTATCTATCTATTCGTTTTCCACCTGATGAATCACTTTAAAATGTCTTCTATACAACAATATATGCATGACAGAAATTAAATGATGAGATGAAAATGTGTTATAACGGCGCATAGAAAGAGCAACAATAAAATGGACCTACAATATTATTGACTATTTGCAAATGATAACTATGGAGACGAGGTAATAAAATAAAAATCAAGTTGAGAACAACAACAAAACTTTATAAACGAAAACCTCTCGTCGAGCATTGGCTATTATATCTATTTCCCTGTCAATGTTCCCATCTTCTTTGAAAAAAGAAATAGTCTTTCCTTTTACTCCCGATCAACAATCAAATATCTGTTCTTGATTTAGGAATAACACGAATGGATTGAAATATTTAATTAAATTATCTAAAAATAAACCTTCATTTCGCTGCAATATTGAAATTAGCTTGAATTCTTCATAATCTCTGAATAGTGGGTGACCCAACGGGTCACGGGTGGTCTAGTTTATTAAAAACGTGGGAGTCTTCTCAGTTACATTTATTATAAATGTGGGCGTCTTCTCAGGTACATTTATTATAAACGTGGGAGTCTTCTCAGGTACATTTATTATAAACGTTGGAGTTTTCTCAGGTACATTTATTATAAACGTGGGAGTTTTCTCAGGTACATTTATTATAAACGTAGGAGTCTTCTCAGGTACATTTATTTTAAAAAGTGGGAGTGTTCTCAGGTACATTTATTTTAAACGTTGGAGTTTTCTTAGGTACATTTATTTTAAACGTAGGAGTCTTCTCAGGTACATTTATTATAAACGTTGGAGTTTTCTCAGGTACATTTATTATAAACGTGGGAGTTTTCTCAGGTACATTTATTTTAAAAAGTGGGAGTGTTCTCAGGTACATTTATTAAAAACATAGGAATATTCTCAGTACGGAGCCAGCCGTAGTCTAGTGGCTAGGCTGACGTTGCAGATAGGAAGACCCAAAGTTCGAGCCACGATAAACAGATAACACTAGCCGCATGAGCTATGTGTAATATTGGCTGTTACTCTTTCTTTGGTTAAAAAATATTTATGCTTCACCCTTAGGAGTCTCTGGCCTGGCCAGTTAACCTAAGACCTAAAGCTAAGTAATATAATGCTTTGTAGGATATACAAATATACGTTTAGAGATATCGTTATAGAAGCTAAATAAGATAATGCTTTGTAGGACATACAAATATACGTTTAGAGATATCGTTATAGAAGTTAAGTAATATAATGCTTTGCAGGATATACAAATATACGTTTAGAGATATCGTTATAGAAGCTAAGTAACATAATGCTTTGTAGGATATACAAATATACGTTTAGAGATATCGTTATAGAAGCTAAATAAGATAATGCTTTGTAGGATATACAAATATACGTTTAGAGATATCGTTATAGAAGCTAAATAAGATAATGCTTTGTAGGATATACAGATATACGTTTAGAGATATCGTTATGGAAGCTAGTTCGTAGTCGACTATCTCTAGACGATTTCGGAAGATTTTATAAAAGTTTATGTAGTTAACGTGTTCATTTTTGTTTATTTTTAAATGATAACCGTATTAGGAGAATAACGAGGTATTTCTTACAATCTACAGTGTATCTTCGTTTTTCATTAAATTCCTAAACTCATATACACAGTTTACAGTACGTAACCTTTTACGTGTCTGGCATGACCTGGTGGTTAGGGCGCTCAGCTTCCAATCTGCGCGTCGTGGGTTCGAATTCCAGTAGTGGGAGCGTTATAATGTAACGGTCTTTCCTAGGAGTTGGCGGTGGGTGATGCTGACTAGCTTCCTTCTTTTCAATCTATAACTTCAAAATTAGGGACGTATATATCCCTCGAGTAGCTTCAAGCGAAAGTAAACAAATCTGTTACATTTTAATTTTTCTACAGTACATCTGTAATAACGTAACAGAAACCACCACCAAGTCTTAGGCTACTATAGTCTGGCCTGATAGCGGGATTTGACAGACACCCTTATAACGCACCATGGTCCCAAATTGTGGAGCGCGATATATATATTTTTTGTCATTTCGTGGAAACAGTACGCGAACATTATATTCGCAGATTCCTACTCTGACACGCTAACCATTAGGCTACGCTCGGTTTTTGCGACTTATCATTCTGATTCACTTATTGGTGTACCAAGAATTAGGAATGATATAAGCATTTTTATTGGTGTACCAAGAATTAGGAATGATATAAGCAATTTTTATTGGTGTACCAAGAATTAGGAATGATATAAGCCATTTTTATTGGTGTACCAAGAATTAGGAATGATATAAGCCATTTTATTTGTGTACCAAGACTTAGGAATGATATAAGCAATTTTTATTGGTGTACCAAGAATTAGGAATGATATAAGCAATTTTTATTTGTGTACCAAGACTTAGGAATGATATAAGCAATTTTTATTGGTGTACCAAGAATTAGGAATGATATAAGCAATTTTTATTGGTGTACCAAGAATTAGGAATGATATAAGCAATTTTTATTGGTGTACCAAGAATTAGGAATGATATAAGCAATTGTATGGGAGAAAACATTAAGTTTAAGAAACAAGCTATAGAATGACATTGAAAAACAAAACGCTATTAGTTTTCCTCTTCAACCTTGAATGAAACTGAAAAATTGAAAATTGTCTATTTTATCATTTTATTATCATCGCCGTATTTTATCAATATATATATACGCGTGTGTGTGTGTGTGTACGTGCATGGGTGACAGTGTTTCATGAGTCGTACCTGCAAATCACGTTGCTTTATGCGTGCTCTTAGCGCAATATTTGCTCTGATACACCAGATGCTCTAGAAGTCTAATCCCTAGTCATTCTGATGATTGGGATAACAGACTTCTTCTGCCTTACCACGAAATTGTTTGTTCATTGGAAAACCCTCCAAGACACTAGAAGATATAACAGGCCTAACGTCAGTAAATCACGTTCACAGGTAAAGATAGATATTGAAGAAATTAAAAGTGGATGAAGGATGGAAAAAGGCTCCTATTAGCAGAGAAGAATGAAGGAACTAGAGAGCGCTCGAAAAAAATAAACACAAGTGAAACGTTTTCTTCGTGTCATATTATATAAAGAGTAAGGATTAATGGGGAGATTTTTCACACCATAACTTGTTAAACAAGACCATCGTTAACAGTGCTTGAATTCTGTGCTTTTCGTGATTCGTTTTTATACAAACTCTATCTAACGGCTTCCCTCACCAGAACACTGAAGAACAGTCCAGAATTTCCAGTTGGTGGGTTAATGGGACAAAAATATAAGTAAAGTATATCTTAATGACATTTATAGATTTTGCTTGAAACAGTAACAACAAAATGTTACTGTAAAAACCATTAACAACTGTAATTGATTGAGGTAAATCGTCACATTTCTGTATTTTTTTTTCAGTAACTGTTTGTTTGTTTTAGAGCAAAGCCGCATTGGGCTTTTCTTTTGCTGTGTTCACCGCGGGGAATCGAACCCCCACTATAAACTAACCGCTGTCCCACCGGGGGTCTTTTTCAATAACAAGGAACCTAATAATGCGTTCACGACGCTTGGCGCGGAGGACAATATGTCTGCGGGCTTACAACGCTAAAAACCGGGTTTCGATTCCAATGGTGGACAGAGCACAGACAGCTTATTGTGTAGCATTGTGCTTAACTAGAAACAAACAAACAAACAATTAGACAAGTAATCCCTTGTAATCTTTAGGAAGAAAAAATCTATAATTTGTCCCGTATAATATTCAAGAAGAATAAAAATGTATAATTTGCCCCTTATAATAATCGAGAAGAAAAACAATATATAATTTGTCCCGTATAATATTTAAGAAGAATAAAAATGTATAATTTGCCCCTTATAATAATCGAGAAGAAAAACAATGTATAATTTGCCCCTTATATATTCAAGAAGAATAAAAATGTATAATTTGCCCCTTATAATAATCGAGAAGAAAAACAATATATATAATTTGCCCCGTATAATATTCAAGAAGGAAAACATGTATAATTTGCCCCTTATAATATTCAAGAAGAAAAACAATGTATAATTTGCACCGTATAATATTCAAGAAGGAAAAAAATGTATAATTTGCCCCTTATAATATTCAAGAAGAAAAACAATGTATAATTTGCACCGTATAATATTCAAGAAGGAAAAAAATGTATAATTTGCCCCTTATAATATTCAAGAAGAAAAACAATGTATAATTTGCACCGTATAGTATTCAAGAAGGAAAAAAATGTATAATTTGCCCCTTATAA
>NW_013669387.1:58710-69718 GCF_000517525.1 Limulus polyphemus
AAAAATATATAATTTGTCCCTAAGAGTATTCAAGAATAAAAAAAATATATAATTTGCCCCTTAGAGTATTCAAGAATAAAAAAATTATAATTTGCCCCTTAGAGTATTCAAGAAGAAAAAAAATATATAATTTGCCCCTTATAATATTCAAGAATAGAAAAATGTATAATTTGCCCCTTAGAGTATTCAAGAATAAAAAAATTATAATTTGCCCCTTAGAGTATTCAAGAAGAAAAAAAATATATAATTTGCCCCTTATAATATTCAAGAACAAAAAATGCATAATTTGCCCCTTAGAGTATTCAAGAATAAAAAAAAATGTATAACCTTCCCAATGTAATAATGAAGAAAAAAAATCATCTATAACTTGCTCCGTCAAGAAGAAGAAAAAATGTATAATGTACCTTTATAATATTCAAGAAAAAAAATGTATAATTCACTTTCGAAGAGGACAAAATGTAGTTTTCCGTAATAATCAATAAACTAACAGTACATATCTGTATTTTCAGACCACACGAGACGATCATATAAGTAAGCATGAATGCCGAGAGGCGTTTTAAGTCCTTTGCATGTATCAGTGACCCATCATTGGGAACATTAAATCACCAGAGAACATTTCTTGGTGAAGGGTCAGATATACACGCGATCATGTCGTTACCTGTATACCAGATCTTTCTAGAAAAGAAAACTGGGTCTCAAATAAAGGCTTCTGCTATACTGTTAGGACTTTACCACTAGAAAAAAACTGTTTCGAATCCTTACTTTCTAAAAATAGACGTGGATTTCCTCCTATATATCATCATCAAACTTTAGATTAAATGACAGATATTGCCATGTTACGTTTTCAATAACTGATTGATGTTACTGTTTTTTTTTTTCAATTTCGCTCAAAACTACACGAGGGCTATCTGCGCTAGCCGTCCCTAATTTAGCAGTGTAAGACTAGAGGGAAAGCAGGTAGTCATCACCACCCACCGCCAACTCTTGGGCTACTCTTTTACCATCGAATAGTGGGATTAACCGTCATATTATAACGCCCCCACGGCTGAAAAGGCGAGCATGTTTGGTGTGACGGGGATTATAACCCGCGACCCTCAGATTGGGAGTCGAGCGCCCTAACCACCTGGCCATGCCGGGCCTGATGTTACTGTCTCGTTAACGTATTCCGTATCTGGTCTTCATATACATAATTTTCAATGTCATTTCCTACGACTATATTTAGTTTTACGAAAATAAATTCCAACTACAGACAACTGTGTTTAATAAGTGATTACATTTTATGAGTGTGAAAGGTATAGTAACACTTTACATAAGTCGGTGTGAATATTATTCAAGAACTGGCTCGTGCATCATCTACATATTTGTAGTTGTTGTTGTTTTTTTCTAAAATGTTACATTAGTTTTTAGAAAAACGTATTTTTCATTCATAATTTTCGTTTTCTTTAAATCCGTAACGAACGCACAGAAATAACGAAATTAGTTTAATCGTAAAACGCAAGTGCGTACAGTACTGGAAATGACAAGAATCGGCCCAGAATCAAAACAGAACACAGTGGACGTAAGGTTTGTTTGTTCGTTTTTAATTTTGCACAAAGCTACACAAGGGCTATCTGTGCTCTGCCCACCACAGGTATCGAAACCCGGATTCTAGCGTTGTAAGTCCGCAGACACCCGATGTGCCGCGGGGGGGGGGGTGAAACGTAAGGAAAAATCTAACTGGAACTCGTCTAGAAGACAAATGAATGTCAGGGATATTTCTCTCAACTAGACTCAGTTTAACAGTTTCTATTATAGCAAAACCCAGAATAAAAACACAATAATTTTGTTATAAATCAACGGTCCCGAAAATTGACGATAAATAAACCAACAGTAAATCTTGCTTGTGAAACTCTTATCATAAAACACTTTTTAGCATTTGCTCGCTCTAGTGTAAAACTGAAAACGTAGGAAATCGAGTCGCACATTTAAATGAATGTCATTTATATCAATTTCAGTATTGATTTATATATTGGTTATATATATATATATATATATAGTATTGGCAAATTTACTAGAACGCCCCATTTTTGACGTAGGTATGATTTGCTGTGCCTATGAAACGAAACTTTTTGAATATAAAATGTTAAGAAAAGCACCACCATAAGCCAATCATTGATTTAATCACTTTATTCATGACCACATATCCAATACATTTAATTAATTTTAAATTTTAGAATACAAGGAAAATATAGCAACAAATGATTCGGGCAATAGTTGTTCAAAATGTCTAATCTAAATAAATATCGGTGTAAAACTGTCATAACTGACTGTCTTTAGTTTCTGTACAAGTTATTATTGATAAATATTTAAAACTTTCACATACTGGGATTTTCATGAAGATACATGTTGATGTATAAGGATTTATTATTATTTTTCATAAACATCGTCCAGTACAGGTACTATAGTTAACACACTGAGAGAATTACATGATATTATAGTGTAGTGTTGCCGTTAACACACTGAGAGAATTACCTGAGACTATAGTGTAGTGTTGCCGTTAACACACTGAGAGAATTAACTGATATTATAGTGTAGTGTTGCCGTTAACACACTGAGAGAATTACCTGATACTATAGTGTAGTGTTGCCGTTAACACACTGAGAGAATTACTGATATTATAGTGTAGTGTTGCCGTTAACACACTGAGAGAATTACATGATATTATAGTGTAGTGTTGCCGTTAACACACTGAGAGAATTACATGATATTATAGTGTAGTGTTGCCGTTAACACACTGAGAGAATTACCAGATACTATAATGTAGTGTTGCCGTTAACGCACTGAGAGAATTACATTATACGGTAGTATAGTGTTGCCGTTAACACACTGAGAAAATTAAAGTGCTGTGAAATAAATATTAGACAAATGAAATTAAAGTTAAGCCTACAACATCGTACAAATATGGAAACGGAGAAAACAAATCCACTGAAAGAGTTGTCAGAAATTATAAAAAATCAACTACCTAAACAACTCAAAAACCTGCAAAACCCATTGCTAATAGCATTAACAAGTCATGCGTTGATGAAGTTTCAAGAAGTAGAGTCTCAAGGAAATGTGGCGAATAGCAGCAAGAAAGTCTTGATCCTGCAAAGAAAATATGGAAAAGGACTAGCTTTTAGCAAATAAAATATGGAAAAACATGTTTTGGCAAAGAAAATATGGAAAAACAAGCTTTTGGCAATTAAAATATGGAAAAGGACTAGCTTTTAGCAAATAAAATATGGAAAAACAAGTTTTTGGCAAAGAAAATATGGAAAAACAAGCTTTTGGCAATGAAAATATGGAAAAGGACTAGCTTTTAACAAATAAAATATTGAAAAAAACAAGCTTTTGGCAAAGAAAATAAGGAAAAGGACTAGCTTTTAACAATTAAATATAGAAAAACAAGCTTTTGACAAAGAAAATATGGAAAAGGACTAGCTTTTAACAAATAAAATGTTGAAAAAACAAGCTTTTGGCAAAGAAAATAAGGAAAAGGACTAGCTTTTAACAATTAAATATAGAAAAACAAGCTTTTGACAAAGAAAATATGGAAAAGGACTAGCTTTAACAAATAAAATATGGAAAAAACAAGCTTTTTGGCAAAGAAAATGTGGAAAAAACAAGCTTTTGACAAAGAAAATAAGGAAAATAACTAGCTTTTAGCAAATAAAATATGGAAAAAAACAAGCCTTTGGCAAATAAAATATGGAAAAGGACTAGCTTTGAGCAAATGAAATATGGAAAAAACAAGCTTTTGGAAAGAAAATATGGAAAAACAAGTTTTTGGCAAATAAAATATGGAAAAGGACAAGCTTTTAAGAAATAAAATATGGAAAAAACAAGCTTTTGGCAAAGAAAATATGGAAAAGGACTAGCTTTTAGCAAATAAAATATGGAAAAACAAGCTTTTGGCAAAGAAAATATGGAAAAGGACTAGCTTTTGGCAAAGAAAATATGGAAAAAAACAAGCTTTTGGCAAAAAAAATAAGGAAAAGGACTAGCTTTTGTCAAAGGACACTTATCCTGGTATTTGGGACAGTGACACAAAGTGTTTTCGACAGACCAGTCTAAACTTGAACTGTTCGGTTCCAGCCGATTTGGTATGACGCAGGAGGATTGTCTTGTACCAACAGCAGTATACAGGGGCTCTATAAAGGTTTCTAATCACTTGTTGCGCGTAAATGATAATAAACTGTGGTTTTTAAATATAAGTTTGTATGAATTTTTATTTGCATGTTTTATTGATTGGTACATAATCTCTACATTATAATAAACTGAATTAATTAAAACAACATAACGTTTCAGTCTGCTCTTTAGGTTCGGTTCTTAATTAAAACAACATAACGTTTCAGTCAGCTCTTTAGGTTCGGTTATTAATTAAAACAACATAACGTTTCAGTCAGCTCTTTAGGTTCGGTTATTAATTAAAACAACATAACGTTTCAGTCAGCTCTTTAGGTTCGGTTATTAATTAAAACAACATAACGTTTCAGTCTGCTCTTTAGGTTAGGTTATTAATTAAAATAACATAACGTTTCAGTCAGCTCTTTAGGTTCGGTTAAGTCACTTAAACAGAAATATATATTATATATATTACAGCACTCGTAAAGTCCAGTTTCAAGTACTTAGAGCCATATTTCATGTTGATTGACCATATTTACAAAATATATGCTAAATAAGATATTACAAAGTTAATAGATGCTATAATCCATTCAGACGTTTCGTTTATCAGTCTATACGTACCAAAATTATATGCTCCCAAACAAAAATTGTATGTATTTTAAACAATTATAAGTTCTTCCTCTTGTATTACCACTTTATAATATCCATGATAGTGCAAGACGATAAAAATTGCCTACACTTTAAGTTCAAATGTGAAGAGCTTTTTACAGAAAAACAGAGTCAGCAAAAGTAGCAGATGTTCTAAAAGAAGAAAAGAACACGAGGATGGTTTAAAACAGCTGGGTCAGATATAGGAAAATTCCAAGATTATACATTTGTAATCTTACAGCATCTCTTCCTCTTCCACTGAATTATTCCAAGAAAGTTTTATTTTTTGTTAGGAACTGAAGCTCAACATTATTTTGGTTCCCCACAATGCTGATGTAACAATAGATATTTTTTTTTACCTTAACAGTTGCACCCAAGAGTATAAAAAGAAAACATACAAAATCAAAAATATAATTTTACACTTAAGTCCTTTTTAGTTCATTAGAGATTTATGTTTTTTATGCCCATTTTCAAATGGTATATTTACTGAAAGATATGCGAACTTCAAGAACTGCTCTATAGTATTGAACCTGCAGCGATTTAACCAAAGCTCAGACTGAGTAGATAAAATTACAGTTTCTTGTTCACATTTGAGGGTGTTAGCGTAGAATCAAGAGAAACCCGCCCTTTATAAAAAATATTAATTCTAAACAACATTTCTATAACAAAGATTATATCCTGTAGAATAATTCACTTTAACAGCTAAAGCAGTATTTTTAGATCCTAATCTAGACACATTTAACGATATTCCATGTAACGTATCTTATAATCTTATAAAAATTATAACACTAGTGAGTGAGACGAAAGAAAATGGTCTAAGTAATATATATATATATATATATATATACAGAACACGAATAAGTATTTTACGTTGATAAGCCTAAAAGTCGTGTTACTAGGCATCAAATGTATTATTTTCATAATACACTTGAAACATAGGAATGAAAGTAATTCTTCATCGTATTTTTCTATAATTAATTAGATTATTGGTATTTTTGAATTGTGTTATATTTATCTATGAATCCATTGCGCCGTCATTTATCTTATATCTTAAAATCCTAGTAATTACGTTGTTAGAGAAGAGTTGACTCAACTATTATGAGAACATTTAGGCCACAGCTATATTAACATTGTTATTGATCAATGATTTGTGTTAAATTACGCTAGATATTTAAAACCAGTAAATAAAGGTGTGGTGTACTATCACACAAAATACCGATCAGTAGATCCTGCTTGGCTAGATTACATGTTAAGCACCAGAAAATTTGATGTGTTTAAATGGATGTTTTATAGAGCGTTTCGATTGTAGCTATAAACTCGTCAGTCTGGTGATATTGAGTGAAAGATCTCCTTCACACGTGCATACAACACGTAGTGTTCAGTTAAAATGTTGTTATAACTGTTCTTACTGGGAACTCGTTTGAGTACAGGAAAAATATAGAAACAAAAAAAGATGTTATAAAAACTGCCATCAGTCTGATTGTGGTAAAATATCAGACTAACGATCAGGATATATATCCTACGTGTTTAACCTTTTTAGCTATGTGTATATACGTATATTGAACTGTCGATTAAAGTCGTTTTACAACACATGTCTCATAACAAAGCTTTTGTTATTAATAGTAAACTTTCAACGGAAAAATCCTAAAATCAAAAGAAGTTATTATAAAAAAAATAAATATGTATTTCTTGAAATGAAATAAGAGCTTAAAGATGGATTTAGTTCAATAAACGAACACCTGATGTTCAGATACTTCATATTAACGTCAGATAGTGTTTTCAATAAACGAACACCTGATGTTCAGATACTTCATATTAGCGTCAGATGGTGTTTTCAATAAACGAACACCTGATGTTCAGACACTTCACGAAGTATCTGAACATCAGGTGTTCGTTTATTGAAAACACCATCTGACGCTAATATGAAGTGTCTGAACATCAGATGCTCGTTTATTGAAAACACCATCTGACGCTAATATGAAGTGTCTGAACATCAGGTGTTCGTTTATTGAAAACACCATCTGACGCTAATATGAAGTGTCTGAACATCAGGTGTTCGTTTATTGAAAACACCATCTGACGTTAATATGAAGTATCTGAACATCAGGTGTTCGTTTATTGAAAACACCATCTGACGCTAATGTATTAACGTCAGATGGTGTTTTCAATAAACGAACACCTGATGCTCAGACACTTCATAATAGCGTCAGATGGTGTTTTCAATAAACGAGCATCTGATGTTCAGACACTTCATAATAGCGTCAGATGGTGTTTTCAATAAACGAGCATCTGATGTTCAGATACTTCATATTAATGTCAGATGGTGTTTTAGAAATGTTTGATAATACTATCCAAATTGCTTATTTTACTTCAAAAATCTTCTTCTTCCAAACCTTGTTCGTTAAATGATCCCAATCCAGAACAATTTACTAAGTTTTTTTAGCCAAGAGGGTTTTCAAGTAATTTAGGTGTTTAAGGTGGGTGTTTTTGTTTTGTCATTAATATGGGTTATTTTATACTTTATAAATATCACTTAAAAGACAAAAATATATAGTTTTGGTATCATACTCCTTCCCTCTTTTATTTGCTATAAGTTGAGCGCTTTTTCTTTCAGTATTTTATTACTTTAATCAATTAATACTATAACAAAATGTGGTTATATATCAAGCTATATTATTTAAAAATCAGTGGGTTAAAGATTTATATCCTTACAAATGCTTTAAAACATACAGAATACTTAAATCGATATGACGACTTTAAAACTGTAAAATTAGTCCTAATCTGCTAAAACATTGTTAACTTATGAAACATATGTAGCATTATACGATAAACGTTTTTTATTTGTGAGCTTTCGGCACTTTTACCGAAGCCTTCGACGTAGAGAAAAGTCTGTGTTTAACTCTACATAATAAGTTACCTACGTTATGATTCTTTATAAACAACAAAAATATATTAGCGAGACAAAAACATTTATAGATCATATAGATCCAACACACCATAAAAAGTCACAACTGAACATGGAAAGAACAAACACTAGACATTACTCAAGAAATGATTGTATTGACATCAAGACAAACGAAACTATTCTTATCCAAACAAACAATTTCTTTCTAAAATAAAAGGGAATCTTGGGTTTCAAATTATTAAACTTCAGTACATGTTTTCGTTTTCAAAGAAATGTTTACATTCTCTTTCTGTGCAATTTTATAATTATTTGTATTTATTTTCAATCACGTGAATGTTTAGCTATGTTCATACCTCATTAACAGATAAAAGATTTTTGTTTTTAATTTTTCACCCGATGATTGTTTAAAAATAAAATAAAACTCAACGGGTAGTTCCAAATTGTTTAGTTTTATTTAGTAAACAACGGGTAGTTCCAAATTGTTTTTCACTAAATAAAACTAAACAATTTGGAACTACCCGTTGTTTACTAAATAAAACGTATTTCTTATGGCAGAGCCTTAAACGTTCTGATTTAACGTAAAAACATGCGAAACACATAATTAATATTAATTTAGCCCCCTAGTAGATCAGCGGGTAAATCTGAAGGATTGTAACGCTAAAAACCTGTTTTCAATACCCGTAATGGGCACAGCACAGATAGCCCATTGTGTAGCCTTGTGCTTAATAAAAAATATATAAACATTAATTTAGATTCGTTGTGTCAATATAATTCACGGATAATTCCTATTATTAATTTCGTACGATTTTAAACCTGTATAGCTACTATTATAAACTACTATAAACATAAAGAGATAGTCTAAACACAAAAACAAGTTGTTGTTTTCCCCTCTCAACAATGTTCTTGATGAACATAATTCATCATTCAAAACAAAACTAACAAAACGGGTTAATCAATACCAGTATATAATAAAGAAGTTTGTAAATAATGAAATGAAAACGAAACGGCCCTGAGCTTCGGGCTGATAAACGAATGTATACGCAAGTAGTATTAATGTTATGTCATGTCATTTATTCTATGATATTTTCAACCATTAAACTAATTTAAATTTCATTTTACTGTTTAATTTTTCGAAATAATCAGGTATTCTTGCAGTTTCGTTATTGTTTAGGTACCCACCGCAGGTATGAAACTCCGAATTTTAGCGTTATGATCCCTCAGACTTACTTCTGAGCTACCAGGAGGGAGGGGAATGAAAAAGAAAGGAAAACAGATTTTAAAGAAACTATAGTATTTGTTGCGTGTCTTCTGGACTTACAACGTTATAAACCGGGTTTCGATACCCGTGGTATGCAGACTTACTTCTGAGCTACCGGAGGGTGGACGAAAAGAGAAGGAAAACAGATTTTAAAGAAACTATAGTATTTGTTTCGTGTCTACCGGACTTACAACGTTATAAACCGGGGTTCGATACCCGTGGTAGGCAGAGCACAGATAGCTTATTGTGTAGCTTTGTGCTTAGTTACAAACAAACATGTCTTCTGGTTTCATCCTATAATTACAACAAATGGCTTATACATATCTACTATATCTGTTTGTTTTTTTAAATATATTTTTCTAAACAATTTCCTAAGATTTCCTGTAAATCCATGACAACAGTATCCCAAGATTTCCTGTAAATCCATGACAACAGTATCCCAAGATTTCCTGTAAATCCATGACAACAATATCACAAGATTTCCTGTAAATCCATTACAACAATATCCCAAGATTTCCTGTAAATCCATGACAACAATTTCCCAAGATTTCCTGTAAATCCATGACAACAATATCCCAAGATTTCCTGTAAATCCATGACAACAATATCCCAAGATCTCCTGTAAATCCATGACAACAATATCCCAAGATTTCCTTTAAATCCATTACAACAATATCCCAAGATTTCCTGTAAATCCATGACAACAATATCACAAGATTTCCTGTAAATCTATGACTTTCTTGATTGCAGAGTTCATAATAAGATACGAGGCCCATAAGAAATTTTACTTAATTAATTACTGCTGTTGTTCCCTGGACAACGAATGAGTATACGGAAATTAGTTATTAAGATATTTACATCGACTGTTTTAAAAGGCGATAAACATATAATTACCCAAGGTAAGGAAATATGTGTCCCAAGGTAAGGAAATATGTGTCCCGGTAATGATGATATTTCCAAGCGTTATCTGTGGTTAGATAAATATCCATATGTCCAATTTCAGTATTACGTTAGTAGATATCTTTCACAACGATTTCCATAAAATTATTTCGCTGTACGTTTCACAAGTGAAAATGGAAACTTCCACAGATTTTGGTGTGTTCCAGGTTAATAAAATCTGATGTATATAATATCATACACGCACGAATACTGAGAAAACATTAAATGATACATAAAAAAGCGTTATTTTTATCAATCTAATAACTCATAGTGCATCTGTATTTGCAGGTTTGTCATAGAGAGTACATTACATTACTTACGCTTTAGATGAAACGTAATGTTAGTTCGATAGCGAAAGCTATAGATGAAAGTGTATCAAGATTCATATATATATGAATTAGAAGAACATGTTTGTCAAGTCTGTCATATTGGTTTATCAATATTCTTATATGTATATATATGAATTAGAAGAACATGTTTGTCAAGTCTGTCATACTGGTGTATCAAGATTCTTATATTTATGAATTAGAAGAACATGTTTGTCAAGTCTGTCATATTGGTGTATCAAGATTCATATATTTATGAATTAGAAGAACATGTTTGTCAAGTCTGTCATACTGGTGTATCAAGATTCTTATATTTATGAATTAGAAGAACATGTTTGTCAAGTCTGTCATATTGGTTTATCAATATTCTTATATGTATATATATGAATTAGAAGAACATGTTTGTCAAGTCTGTCATATTGGTGTATCAAGATTCACATATATATATATTTATGAATTAGAAGAACATGTTTGTCAAGTCTGTCATACTGGTGTATCAAGATTCTTATATTTATGAATTAGAAGAACATGTTTGTCAAGTCTGTCATATTGGTGTATCAAGATTCATATATATATATATTTATGAATTAGAAGAACATGTTTGTCAAGTCTGTCATATTGGTGTATCAAGATTCTTATATATATTTATGAATTAGAAGAACATGTTTGTCAAGTCTGTCATATTGGTGTATCAAGATTCTTATATATATTTATTTATGAATTAGAAGAACATGTTTGTCAAGTCTGTCATATTGGTGTATCAAGATTCTTATATATATATCTATGAAT
>NW_013669387.1:70449-72525 GCF_000517525.1 Limulus polyphemus
AGGAAAATCAATAACTGATATTGTGTTTACGAAATATCAAGTATAAAAATTCGGTTTATTTTGATTTTTCAAACTCAGCTTGCGTCTGTGCGCAACAGAGGTGTTAAAACAAGTAAAATCTAAAGGCGTCAAAACAAGTAAAATCTAAAGGCGTTAAAACAAGTAAAATCTAAAGACGTCAAAACAAGTAAAATCTAAAGGCGTTAAAACAAGTAAAATCTAAAGGTAGTTTTAGATTTTACTTGTTTTAACACCTTTAGATTTTACTTGTTTTAACACCTTTAGATTTTACTTGTTTAACGCCTTTATATTTTACTTCTTTAACACCTTTAGATTTTACTTGTTTTAACACCTTTAAATTCTACTTGTTTAACACCTTTATATTTTACTTGTTTTTTTTTTATTAGAAACATTGAGTTATAAGCAGTGATTTTTAATACGAATTTCTTGTTATTTTATCTTTAAAATAATTATTTTAAACAATACTTAACAACTAATTTTAAAAAGTATCTGTTAATATTTATATGTTGACTTAATTTATTAGAACTACTATATATTTATGGCACTAAAGTGTTGGGAGATTTACTTACTAGTGTATGATGTGACTGCTCAAGCTGTCTTTTAGTCATCAAAAAATTTATGACATGTAATTTATTATAGACATCTTTAGTACAAAAACTAAATACATGATTTTATGAATTCACTTACAGGAAATATTCGATTTGGTTCAAGTTAAATGACCTAGTCATTTTTAGGTTAAAAAGGAAGAAATAATGAAGTAAAACGCCATCTTATCTTTTTGTGAACTCATTTATCCTGTACTTTGAGGAATGATCTCCAGATCATATTTCTGACATTAACTGCTGCAGGTTTACACTCTTACTGCGCGTGTCATTACGGAGTGACTCATCGTGTTTCTGTAAGTTAATTGGTTACAAGCGGCAGTGAATTAACTGTTTTTACTAGCGTTCGCTATTTTATAATTCGTTCAATCTTGAATTTTAGAATTCTAATATAACATTGGTTCTCAGACACTTGGCGGACAAACTTTAATGGATTATGCTTTACTAAATCAATTAGCATTCTTTGGCAAATCATTATAAAATTCTTATTACGTATTCAAAGTGAGTGTTTGTTTGTAATTAAGCACAAAGCTACACAATGGGCTATCTCTGCTCTGCCCACCACGGGTATCGACACCCGGATTTTAGCGTTGTAAGTCCGCAGACATACCGCTGTGCCACTGGGGGGGGGGATATAAGGTGCTTGGAAAATATAAATTTATTTCTATATTTGCACATTTATGAACATTTATCCTTTAATAACGAGATAGTTGGTAACACCCGAATCACAGTAGAATGTATATATATATATATATATATATGACGCTCTGTTTTTCAAACATTGAAATAAAATTTTTGAAATAATAATGTTAAGAAACCAGCTTGCTATAATTATAAATATGGCTTAAAAGTTTACAGGTTTAAAAGTTTTATTGAAATAAAATATTTTTTTATTGTTTTAAAGCTAAGTTTTCATGAAACAAAATAAATTGAAAACTATTGCGTGTTTTGGTAGTGATATGGGAATGTACGCACTTCATACATCTTGGTGAAAGCGATTACTCAAATACGTTCGTGCTGCTTATTTAAGCCACTGAGATAGAAAAATTCTTTAAGGGGAGATAATAGGATTGTCGGAGGAGTGATTAATCTTTTTCTATAGAGGATGCAACATAGTTTCATTATGTCTTTCACATTTTTAAAATTCTGTTTTATTTTTTCATTCTCGTAAGAGAGAGGGTTACACTTTACACTTTTAGAATTTTAAACACATTAGATTTTACTTGTTTTAACACCTTTAGATTTTACTCGTTTTAACGCCTTTAGATTTTACTTGTTTTAACATCGAATTAGAAGAACATGTTTGTCAAGTCTGTCATAGTATGAATTAGAAGAACATGTTTGTCAAGTCTGTCATATTGGTGTATCAAGATTCTTATATATATTATTATATATATATAAGAATCTTGATACACCAATTATGACAGACTTGACAAACATGTTCTTCTAATTC
>NW_013669387.1:72699-80945 GCF_000517525.1 Limulus polyphemus
ACCTTTAGATTTTACTTGTTTTAACACCTTTAGATTTTACTTGTTTTAACACCTTTAGATTTTACTTGTTTTACTACCTTTAGATTTTACTTGTTTTAACGCCTTTAGATTTTACTTGTTTTGACGCCTTTAGATTTTACTTGTTTTAACACCTCTGTTGCGCACAGACGCAAGCTGAGTTTGAAAAATCAAAATAAACCGAATTTTTATACTTGATATTTCGTAAACACAATATCAGTTATTGATTTTCCTTCATTAGCATTAGCAGTTTCCGCGATGATCATAAAGAGTTAACTAAAACATTAAAAACTACGTTTGAAGATAAGTCGTCTACAATGGGATGGCATCTTCGTTCCCGTTCGCTAGAAATCAGTTTTTCAACACCTAGCACCTTCAAAGTTAATGTTTAGCACTTTGCTACTCGTGTGCTTTTATTCCAAATGTTTATTGGATCTGACGTAGTCAAATATGCGTTAAGTTTTTGTTAACTTCGAAGACTCGAGAAAACCCCAACGACCCAAACCTATGCTGAGCTAACGTGAACTGATAAAATGTTTCGTCCAATTTCAAGGAAAAACATTTATAAATCTACAAAGTGACCTTACGTACGATTCACTTCCTAAACAAAAGAACCTTCAAAACGTAATAGATTAAAGAAACTCCTGGCCCAGACTAACAGTAAGTACATTTGATACATCTAATTTCACTCGAACTTCTTCGAACTGTCCAGTGTCCTATGACTGGAACAAGCCAACCATTAATCTGACAGACTGAGAGATGTCATATCTACGTCATATAGCTCTGAGAAGAGGAGTAACAAAAGTACCCCCCCTTGATGACTTGTCTACCCAAACAAATATTCTGTCAACTCATACATCAGTCCAAGCATATCCCGTAATTGAAGTGAGATTTTTTTTTCAGATGTTCTCTTAAAGACCAACGTTTTCCAGTTTCTACTCGGATTAAAATGAATCCTTTACATTTGTTCTTCCAGTCGCTCTCATATTCACCTTCATCCGATAACTGCTACTTCAATACTGAAGTTTCCGGAGTCTTATCGTCTTTCTAATCAATTCCTTTTCACACCATTTATCTAACAGTTTGGCAGTATTGGCATAATGCTCATTTTGGTTTATTTTTCTTCAGTAACTGTACAGATCTTGTTTGTGATTCCATATAATGTTCCTGTTTATTTCTGCTTCTTTCTTTTCTTTTTCACGTTAATTTTACTTTCTTATATTTTTGCTACCCCATTTCTGACACTTCCTTCACAATTCATCATAGTGAGCTGGGTGTCACTTGTTTCATCAATTTATAATGAGCTGGGTTTCACTTGTTTCTTCAATTTATTCTGAGCTGAATGTCACTTGTTTCTTATCTTCTCCGTATTAATTTACTTGATTGGACTTGCTTCATTTCTACAGTTTAATCAGGCGACTTCTTCTTAGAGTTGATTATTTCCTTTATCAAATTTTTCTTCTCTTTCCTGTTTTCACTTCCTAAATTTATCAATCAATTATCGGAGCATGAATAAGAAGGTAAATACTTTTTTAAAACTTCTCAAGTTACCAAAAATATCTTTTATTTCGTGAATTATTTAACCATAAAAAACTTTAAATCAGTTTTGAATTAATTCCTTGCTGCGTCAGAATGTTAGCTATTTTGAATACTTCGCACAAAACAAAATAAGCGTGGTTTACTCGTACCTTTGATTTGGGTTTAGAGAATGAAAAAAAAAATGTTAAGAAACTCAAAGTTACAACTAAGAAACATTAAACACGTGGTCAATTTTATATTACATCAAAGGATCATGATGTAAAGAACTAAAAGAACATTCGTTAATGTTGTTTAAGTAAAGACGTCATTAAGATAAGCAGAAAACTATTGGCTCTAATGTATATTTCTCGGCTAAAGACATATGTAGATTGTGACAACTTTGATGATAACACTTGATTTATATGAGAACCGGTTCGCTAATGTCAGTGCTCTCCAGAAACACTTTCCAGCTTACAGAATAAACTAGAAGATCGAAATTGTACAACATATTAAGAGGATGAATAATTTATGTCAGTTTAAAACACACGACAGCTAGTTATTTATGTTTAAATTGTCTTGAGTCAGATCAGTAATGGAAACTTTTGATTTCCTTTCGACTATATATCAATCTTATTTTTTTTCTTTTTTTACTAAGACATTGGTTGAGTTATCAAACTTTCTGGGAGTGGCATTTCCAGCATGGAAATTACTTTAATGAAATTTCAATTGAGAATTTTTCTTTTCGTGGGGCTCTTACGGTGTTGCAACAACGAATGTTACCTTCGACTAAAAATGGTTGAAACAAATTCTGAAATTTTATAAATTAGAAATTTAGTCGGTTATATGTGGGGAAGAAAGTAATATTGAAAGATTTGAAGTACCTTTAAAATCAGTAAGGTTTGCAAATTATCAATCATTCTCGTTGTTAAAACGCTACCAAATATTGTATTGAATGACTTAGTATTAATTAGGCTTAATTACAAGAAACACTACAATAATGAATATACCAACCACTGAACCCCAGCTTGATGATGACTTACTGATGATGACTGCAATGCTTATTGTAACAAAGTCTGGAATATAATTATCAGTATAGGAAAAACTGTGTTATGTCGATTAAACAAAGTTAAGAAAGTTATATACATTAGAGCAAACTACTAGAAACAAATAGACCATATTCTGTTATAAATATATTTTATTTTAATTCACTATTTATGCGTTCTGCTAACTTGAGACTAAGAGATACTTCAACGACACCAGAAACTAAAAACAGAACATGAATGAAGATGTGAGTATTCGAGAAAATTGGATCACATTTTTTAAGTTATAGAATCGAAGAATACAAACTTAATTAACAAGTAGGCTTAGAGTGAACATGAAAGTACTATCACATTTTCTCCTTGTAGCTTAAATTTTGATTTGCCCAAAGTGTAAAGAATGCTGTATCATCCCTGTGTGAATTAACGTTACATACAGAAAATTATGAATCTCTAAAAGACTGAAGAATTAAAACCGGCTACTGGCTTATCAACTTCATTAGCAGGTTGAGACACCATAATTAACATTGAAGAAATTACCCCTTTCTAAATAGCCCCCCCCCCCTGTGGCACAGCGGTATGTCTGCGGACTTACAACGCTAGAATCCGGGTTTCGATATCTGTGGTGGGCAGAGCGCAGGTAGCCCATTGTGTAACATTGTGCTTCATTACAAACAAACAAACCTTTTTAAATAAACAAAGCACTGTAAACTTATTAGGAACGTCATCTCACATAAAGCTTGGGGGGAGCAAAAGAGACTGATCTACAGCCACCTCATGGCCAGGTGGTTAGGACGCTTGACTGGCAATCTGAGGGTCGCGGATTGGAATCCCCGTCCCACCAAACATGCTCGGCCTTTCAGCCATGTATGCGTTATAATGTCACGGTCAATTTCATTATTCCTTGGTAAAAGAGTAGCCTAAGAGTTGGTGGTGGGTGATGATGACTAGCTGCCTAGCACTAGTCTTTCGCTGCTAAATTATGGACGGCTAACGCAGATAGCCCTCGTGTAGCTTTGCGTGAAATTCAAAACAAACCAAACCAGTCGACCCCTCTCACCTACCCCTCGTTCAACTGTAGGTGCTATTCGATGGCGTAATTTGTGTTAATCAAACTTAACTAGAAATTCTCATAGAAACTTGATCATTACGTTATTTGTACTACTGATGTATTCCTATTGGTCCATTTCTATGTCATTTACAGATTGGTTTAAAAAGAACATGTCTTCCACAGCTCGAACAGTAGTAAATAACTCATCAGTAGCATGTTCATTGACTTTTACTAATGAAACACGTAAAAAATAACTTGGAACAGAGTAGGAAGACAGAGATATATCAGTTTCACCAAGTCCCAGGGGTTCTCGGGTTGTTTGAAACGACTTCATTAATGTTCACTTAACGATGTTAATGTTTTATTAATATAATTAATAATTAATGAGCAACCACCAGGATGGTAGATTCTCTCACGAACATGTATCGTTAGCAGGTAATGTCCCAAGTCTTAGACGTATCTAAGTGTGGAATTACTACGCCCACTGTGGCAGCCACTATCTGCTGTTTAAACAAATGTCATCACCAGGAAAGTGAAACCGGCCATTTTCAAATCTCAGCGAAATTTAGATTTTGTTTCAATCTGAAAATATATCTTGGTTGCAAGTACAAGATCTCAGATTTTTGATAAATATTAAGGTAAAAACGGTTTGAAACGTTTAATTTTAATCTAAACAAATAAAAAAAATACTGATATAAAGAAAAAACACATACATACCACGTAGTTGTTAAAAGACAGGTATTTCCATAATATTTAACCCATGAGTCACGGCCAAAAGACGGTGTTAGAAACTTCAAGGAACTGGAATTAAAAACAAAAGAATTTAAAGGAAATATATTTCACTCTATTTGTATTGGCAAAGTATAAAACTTGAATTGATCGGAAATATAAAAGTTGAGTAATTGTCATACATGTATTGAAAACAAAGATATAGAAGCTCGAGCGCTTTCTTAAAAGTTGGATCTTCTTCATGAGCAGAAACAAATATAATAATAATAAAAGCATACTAATTGGACCCTGAGGGTTTTCACCTGGGTGTTAGTTATCTTATCCACGTGCGTGCGCGCATGCGCGTGTGCATCTTGTTTAATGAGATAAGCTAGCGAAAAACCACATATAAAAGAAGTAGTTCCTTACATAACAACTTCTAATATATAAAAAAGCCAGTGTGTTTTGGTAACAATGCGTTCCAACAACGGCCTTTGTGTCATGTTGCTTGGCAACAAAGATATAGAAGTGATACCTTTATGCTAAAATGGGTTCAGAATACACTCACTATCAACCTAATAACCCGCGAAGCCGGGTACTTTTGCTAGTATATATGCATACACACACATATCTATATATGTTTGAGTACTCTTTAATTTTATTTCACAGACCACTGCCGTAACAAGGAGATCTGAACTTTGGGTCCACGGGTGTATTGTAAGAGTAATGGTCAAATCCCAGTATTCGGTTCGACAAAAGTAGCCCACGATGTTGCTGGGGGTTAAAAAGCTGCTTTCCTCTAGTCATGTATTTTACATCAAATTAGTTATGATATTTATCACTTATAAACCAAGAAACAAAACACTGCTAATATAATTTTGCAAAATAATAATGTGAACGGACAGATAAAAATATCACAAGCGTAACCTTTAAACTTCTTGTGAATTAAAGAAGGAATAAGGACGTATTCACGCGTAATGGCTTTCATAATTTTTACATTTGAAACATTTTGGAAATAACTGGTTAAATTCACGGACATGCGGTTTTCTTAAATGGTGTGAACGTGTGAAGAACCAGAGATGTTTCCTTGGTAACTTTCTTAAATGGTGTGAACGTGTGAAGAACCAGAGATGTTTCCTTGGTAACTTTCTTAAATGGTGTGAATGTATGAATAACCAGAGATGTTTCTTTTACGTTGAAACAGTCCGTCTTGGTAAGGCTAGGGTAAATAATAGCCTATTCTAATTTTTGATGATCTAATTACTAGTAGGTAAATAAAATGTTAAGAAAAGAAAGAAAATAAATAAATGTAAGTAAAATCTAATTAAACACGTCACCGAGGTCTAATTTTATTATTTCTAATTGTTCAACTGCCTTTAAAAGACAATTGTTTATTGTGAGTGACCACCAGGGCATTTTCATGTATTTACGTAGATGACGTAACCTTGTTTATAAACATATTATTTCCAGTATTTTTCCAGAGGCATATGGGTCTAAAACAAACTATTTAGTTTTAATTTTGAAACATAAATACTTTAAATAGAAGATAAACATATAGTTTTAGAACGTTTTAGAAACAGACATGCTTTATTTGTCTCGAGCAGTAAACTTTCATTACAGAGTTTCTAACTTATTTTTCTTAAGAGTTATTCATGGTTCACATTATTCGGGTAGCGAACGTCAGATCCATTATGATTTACTGCCAAATGTCTGCAGTAGTCTGTTTATCATCTTCCCCACAAAAATATTTGTGAGCTGTTAGGTCCAAAATAAGCACATTAAAGTAAAATGAAACCTGCCAGGAACATTAAGCTTGCTAAAGATTGGCTTGAGTAACGTGATTGAAAAGTTTCGTTTCATGAAATGTCAAAATCAAATTACAGTTTAGTAATAGGATGACAAAAAAAACATAAAGTTATTTAAAGCAAATTTTATAAAAAATTTTCCTTGCTTATTTTTATTTATTTATTTATTGAGGTTTTGTTTGTTTGAAGTTAAGCACAAAGCTACACAATGGGCTATCTGTGCTCTGCCCACCACGGGTATCGATACCCGGTTTCTAGCGTTGTAAGTCCGCAGACATACCGCTGTGCCAGTGGGGGGGGGGGGCTTTACTGCGTAAAAGACTAAAAAAATCCAAAAAAATACTTAGTTAAAAGTGTTATAATTGCAGGTGTGCGTGTGAATCATATTTCTACAGTTCTCAATTTATCTCTTAAATGAAAACTCATTTTTTTAAATTGAGTAAAAGAACGCATTTATTAAAACTTATTAAATTTATACAACAGTTATTGATCTTATTAATGTAAAATCGTTCTACAGAGTAATTGAAATACTCAGTTTACGTTAATGTATGTGTATTTGGTTCAAAGGTGGCGTAGAAGGAAGTGTTTGTTTCAGAATTTTGTCAGTAATTATTTCCAGTGATAGATGTATATATTTCCGTATATATAGTGGTGGATGAAATATCTCAGCACCCAATTTTCTTAGTTCCTGTTATAATTTACGAGATTGTGCATTGTGGAAGTGTCAGAACTAGTGTGTGTTGTAAGCTGGCTCATATTTCAGCCAACGAAACGCATATATGTATCTTATTATCAAATCAACCGTAGTAAACATGTTACAATAGATCATCAACAAACACTTGGTAAATACTAAAATGTTCTCTGAGTAATAAAACCTAGACTTAAAAATAACATGACTAATTGAATTGAAACAAAGTAGTCACGAAGTCTGTTTCTTACTTAAATATTTGATTATTGGCCCCTCTGGTCTTGATAACTGCTTGACATCGCCATGTTATAGCATACATGAGTGACTGAATGTAGAGGATTAGGGCTACCTGTAATTCTAAGGTGCTTCTCGGTTTCTCCTCTTGTACTTTGCTACTTATTACCTTACAGTAGAAGCAGTCAAATAAACCCTAATATGTTTTTCCAATATATGTAGAGTAAAATTTCCTTTTTATTTCACGTTTACTACATAAAGTACATAAATATTACCAACCTTTTTAGCCCTGTGGCATATAGCAGAGTCATCCTGGAATGTACACTGGTCAGTTCCACCAAACTGATCCCGAATTGTTGGATTTAAATGTGATTTAAGGATCTTGAATGTACTTGTCCGCATATATAGAGCTTTTCAGAAAGTGTTGGTGCCCAACACCATAACCAGGGATCCATCCTCACATCACCTGACCCTGCGGATGCCTCTCAGTTTCATTCAAATACACTGGATGAAACTCTTCTCCACATCATACAAAATGCTTCCCTTCAAACCCGTGAAGATTGACCTTTGATTCGTCTCAGAAGATCACTTTGCTACACATATATTCTGTCCAGCCAACATGCTCTGTTGCTCAGTTGAGTCTCATCTTTCTCATTTTTGTTGGTGAGGAGGGTTTATTTTTTTCTTGCCTGTTTTGCTGGAAGACCGCCTGATGACAACAGTGGCCCCTGAAGATTCCTGCCATGCTCTCTTGAGATCTGTGAACAACAGTCCACGATTCTACAGGTTCGTGTGTTTCAGAACACACTCGTCAGCTGCTGTGGAAGCTTTCTTCCTACTCTTTCCCTTTCTCCACTCCACACAGTCTGTCTCCATATGTTTGCTGGCAGCAACTCACACTAGCCTGGTTAAATTTAATTCTTCTAGCAATCTGTCTTGTAGAAATTCCCTCTTTGCTAAAAAAACAATGACTGTTTTTTTCCGTGGAGTTAACTAGTAACCGTTGACCATGGTAACGTCACAAGCAGGTTAACTGACTCCCAGTAAGGTTTGTTTGTTTGTTTTTGAATTTCGCGCAAAGCTACACGAGGGCTATCTGCGCTAGCCGTCCCTAATTTAGCAGTGTAAGACTAGAGGGAAGGCAGCTAGTCATCACCACCCACCGCCAACTCTTGGGCTACTCTTTT
>NW_013669387.1:81832-83036 GCF_000517525.1 Limulus polyphemus
GTTAATATGGACGGCTAACGCAGATAGCCCTTGTGTAGCTTTGCGCGAAATTCCAAAACAAACAAACAAATTAATTCAGATATATCACCGTGTTGACTTTCAGACGGTAGTGAATTTGATCAAGTATCATAATGTTGTTACTGAAATGTAAATTAACGTCGTGACAACCTTTTAACTTTTATTTACGTTAGCTTGCCTACGACAAATATCTAGTTAATGTTGCTATCTGCTATGTCTTTTTTATAAATAACCACAAATAATTTCAATCTCTGTACAGTGTGTAAATAATAATCTGTGTACAGTGTGTAAACAATAATGATAATCGGTTTACAGTGTGTAAGCAATAATGATAATCTGTTTACAGTGTGTAAACAATAATGATAATCTCTGTTCATTGCGTAAACAGTAATGATAATCTGTGTACAGTATGTAAACAGTAATGATAATCTGTGTTCAGTGTGTAAACAGTAATGATAATCTGTGTACAGTGTGTAAATAGTAATAACAACACAGACCTGTGAATTTAAACTTCATAAAAGTTGTTTTTAATAACGGATCTCCCCTAATTCAGCTACACATATTGCGAAAATAATATCAATTTTTTTCTATCATGTAAGGATTTTTTTACAAATCTGGAAGAGAAAACTTAGATCAAATTTTTATTTCGTTTATTATTAAATTTGTTAACAAAAATACAAATAAACAGAAGAAAAGGGAAGAACATTGATGTCAAACGAATATGCATCCTCATTCATCCTGATGTTCTGTGTGAAATCTACGTCTTTTAGTCTCAAAACTACGTGTTGTGGTCTTTCTTCTGTGTATTACATCTGGAGCATCTCGTTTCAATGACCAGCAGTAATCAACCATCATGCTGATATTCCACCTTCCCTGATACCTCCTCTCCATTGATGAAATCTTTCCCCTTGTTCTTCGCTGACTGCACCGATATTTTCCGAGAAATAGTCAATATATAAGTGTAAGAAATGAATTTTCGAGCTCATATTACAACCCAACTCATTGAATTTATCGAGCATGTTATTTACAATATTTTCGTAATTTGGATCCTTGTTATTTCCTTAAAAATTGTCAATAACATCTTTAAAGGCAATTCACGCTTCTTTTCAACTTTCCTCATTGTCCTTT
This sequence comes from Limulus polyphemus, assembly GCF_000517525.1. Classification (NCBI taxonomy): domain Eukaryota; kingdom Metazoa; phylum Arthropoda; class Merostomata; order Xiphosura; family Limulidae; genus Limulus; species Limulus polyphemus. Next base: position 82,979 of record NW_013669387.1, read on the forward strand.
CGAACTGTTTATCAGAAGTCACTTTCCTAATCTGTGGCCCAACAAAAATCCCTTCTTT
>NW_013669387.1:83224-97601 GCF_000517525.1 Limulus polyphemus
TTCTGAAAGAGCTGGGAATTTCCCACATAGATACTCGAAACAGTCGCCATCTTTGTCTAAAGCCTTTACAAACTGGTTCATAAAACCCAGTTTTATGTGAAGTGGAGGTAATAGGACTTTCTTTGTGTCTACCAAACTTTCATGTTCAATGTTTTTAGATCCTGGTGTAAGGCTGTCTCTGCGTGGTCATTGCTCCTTTATGGAACCAATTTACCATAGACATAGCAGAATAAGTTTGGGTCATTTACAAACTTTTTTGTTGCCATAGCAACGAATAGATAATATTGAACGGAAAAAAAAATGTCAAAGTGCACGTACAAATAAATACTATCCATAAATGACACGTCATGCGGCCTGTTAACCGTTTATATACTAGCGGTGTATTTCTCGTGAGTTCTAGAACGATCGATAAGACTCTCACGTCGCGAGCGGTTTCGAGAAATCTATAGTGAGTGGTTGTCAACATTTTAATCATAACAAAATGTGACCCGATTTCAATGAGAATGACGCTTGGTGAAAAATTTGTACGTGATGGAGAAAAATGGATGTCATTTTCGGATTCAGCGTACAGAAATTGCTGTAGAACATGTAAAACTTTCAAGACAATAAAACCATCGCAGGCCTGTGTAATCTGTGTACAGTGTATAAACAGTAATAATAATCTATGTGCAGTTTGTAAACAATAAGAATCTGTGTACAGTGTGTAAACAATAATGGTAATCTGTGTACAGTGTGTAAACAATAATGGTAATCTGTGTACAATATATAAACGATAATAATAATCTATGTACAGTGTGTAAACAATAATAATAATCTGTGTACAATGTGTAAACAATAATAATAATCTGTGTACAGTGTGTAAACAATAATAATAATCTGTGTACAGTGTATAAACAATAATGGTAATCTGTGTAAAATGTGTAAACAATAATATTAATCTGTGTACAGTGTGTAAACAATAATAATAATAATCTGTGTACAGTGTATAAACAATAATGGTAATCTGTGTAAAATGTGTAAACAATAATAATAATCTGTGTACAGTGTGTAAACAATAATGATATAAACATTCCTTGAAGATACATTTATGAGGAACGACACTGAAATAATATTGAAAATTGCATGTCTGTTATTAAATATATTGTTTACAGCCCAAATGAACCTGCGTGTTTTCATTGTGCTGCAATTGTCATCTGTGCAAAATGCTGCTACGACGACATGCACACGTGGCAACGGCATTGACAATATTGAAGCGATTTGTCATACTAAAGGAAAGGTAAAGGTTTCGTTGAACAAAGTATACTTTGTGTGTGGTGCCGTTTTTCTTTCTAATAGTACATAATGATGAGCTTAAACCTAACTGAAGGCATTCTACTAGCATGTGACTAAATTAAAATGTCTTTAGAAGAGGTGAGTACCAATTTTTTCTCTATAAAAACAACATTCTAGTATTTTTAGGTTTCTGTTTAGAAGAGAGAGATTGAACCCAAATTCTGAAATATGTTTCGTTTGTAAAATTGTTCATCTTCTGATTGTACACTTACAGTGACACTCTTTCTAAAGGAACGTGGTTCAGTGGTAGCTTCATAGACTTCCAACGCTAAAATACGGGGTTCATTTCCTCGCTGTAAACAGACAGTACATGTCTCACTTTGAGGATAGTAAATAAATCCGCTTTGCGTTCTTCGACTTTTAGAAACGTTCTGTTTTTAGTTGCCATATTTTATAACCAAACATGAACTACTTAACTGACTTTTTAAAATATCTTTAAGTCAAATAAACATGTTAGCCATAAAACCCAGATAGTGGTATTATCGTTTTAAGCTAGGGTTTGTTTTCAAAACCCCATACGATAAAAGAAAAGATCAAAGATGTAAAATTTGTAACGAGTGAAATTTGATTCTAGACACGCCTTCAAGGCCACAAGGACACCGTACGCGTACAATAGAAAATACTGTCTCACGTATAGATTTATTTTGTTTCAATTAGTGTTTCTGCCATTGGACATTATAACGTTACCATCAATCCCATCATTCTTTTGTGCAGACAGTGATCGATTAGCTGTGCAAACAAACAACCTTCACTTTTATTAGACATATTTTCAAATATTAGACATTTCCTAGGTAGTTTTTAAATAGTAAATTAACCGAAACAAACAGTCTTAAACCATAATAATATTCGATCATTCTCTTAAATCGAAACTTGAACTGGATGTGAAAACCTGCAGAAATGAAGAAACAGTGGAGAAAGGTTGAACATTGTTGTTGTTACAAGTGTATGAAAAGGTGTTATCGATATTGTCAATGAAATAACCTTTTTGAAACTGTTGATCACCTAAGTTAAAGTATAGCTTGAAATGACTTGTTTAGTAAAAGTGTTTAAGTTTGTTAAGTTGTACATACACCATCCTCCATCTTTCTGTGCCATCCCAAGAGATCACATGACCAGCACTTCTCAAGATTTAATTTCCCGTTCTTCTAAGAATAAAGAAAAAAAACACCCTACGCTGTGAGTTAACAGATTAACCTTCAAGCTACAATTACTAAAACATCTCTGTTTTCTTTTTTAACTGCTCAAACAAGCTGACTATCACAATACTAGATATTTTGTTTGATAGGTAAAACTGCTAATACTATAAACATAGAATCTAAAATATAAAGTGTAAACCATGACCCAGTGTATTAAATAAGAACAAAAATGTACGAGTTAGACAAACAGAAAATCGTTTTGACTACTCTGTCACAAACAGAAAATCGTTTTGACTACTCTGTCACAAACAGAAAATCGTTTTGAATATTCTGTCATAAACAGAAAATCGTTTTGACTACTCAGTCATAAACAAAAAATCGTTTTGAATACCCTGTCATAAACAAAACATCGTTTTGACTACTCTGTCACGAACAGAAAATCGTTTTGACTACTCTCTCATAAACAGAAAATCGTTTTGACAACTCTCTCATAAACAGAGAATCGTTTTGAATACCCTGTCATAAACAGAAAATCGTTTTGACTACTCAGTCATAAACAAAACATCGTTTTGACTACTCTGTCACAAACAGAAAATCTTTTTGACTACTCTGTACAAACAGAAAATCGTTTTGACTACTCTGTCATAAACAGAAAATCGTTTTGACTACTATGTCATAAAGGTATCAGGCAGTAACACAAACATATTCCACAAAATACCCAGAAAAATAAATATGAAACTGTAATAACTCGGTTTTGTAAATTATGATGTAAACCTTTGCAAATACTGGTTGAGAATATTGTGAAAGTGTTCTGTGTTTCTGCTCTGACTTCAGATGTAATTTTTTGAATTATCAGAATTAGTTTATCAGCCGACATTAGTAGGAAGCCATTTTGTCGAATCTTGTGTTAAAGATGAAAGAATTAGCCAAGTGATGTGCTCTGCATGGCCTTCAATTTCAATCAGGCATGCATGGAAAACGTGTCCTACCCAGCTATTCATTCACCGTGTGTGTGAATATAATGTCTTAAGCCTAAAAACGATATCTGTGTTGATGTGATTACTGCATGTAATGAGTTGATTTTAGGAAATCAATACCTGGTTACTTGTCAAAAGTTCTTAAAAATGAAAATTGGAACAGATGAAGAATTAACGACACAGCTCGAATATATCGTCAAATCGATAGGGAAAGTGATATTAATATCATAAAACGAACTTTAATATAAAATACACAAATTCATTCTACACTTTTTAAAATGGAAACTTTATTCGATCTTTGATACGTAAAATAGTAATTTGACAAAGACAATTCTGTTAGTTTCACCGTGAAGCCAGAAAGTAGGCGTATATTACTTGGAGAGACGTAAGGGAAAATGAATCAATGGTGGTGGTGAAAATATGATGTGTGCAAGAAAGATATCAACTTCTATACTATGTTGAATGATACCCTTATTGTAAGATACACATCTTATGACCCGTTGTGTCACCACATCATTCTACCAGTTAGGCCTACTTCAGTCTAATAAAGGGAAGAGCTAGAACTCCAGCTTCAATCCCATCCGTGCATGTATGGAATACTCCTGCGTGTCGTGTTATTTGACACCAAACACTAAATACACCCTAGAAACAACTTTAGAAGTGTGGTCGAGGGTGTCTTGTTAACACTAATTTTAAGTATCCAACATTATGTCAGGCTGTATTTACTGTTCGTGGTGACTCCAAACACTAAATACACCCTATAAACAACTTTAGAAGTGTGGTCGAGGGTGTCTTGTTAACACTGATTTTAAGTATCCAAGATTATGACAGGCTGTCTTTACTGTTCGTGGTGATCATGGTTTATATTGAACTGTAATCATATAAATCCACCATTGTCAAGTGTTCATTTTCTAGCATGGAATTAGAGACCAGACATTTGCATTTAAAATACCTGAAATGTATAAACACGAATTGAGGGGGATGACTGACATTATTTACAGAAACGAATTGAGTGGGATGACTGACATTATTGTATAAAAATGAATGGAGGGGAATGACTGACATTATTGTACAGAAACGAATCGAGGGAGTGACTGACATTTTGTGCAAAACGAATCGAGGTGATGACTAACATTAGTGTACAAAAACGAATTGAGGTGATGACTGACATTATTGTACAAAAACGAATTGAGGAGGATGACTGACATTATTGTACAAAACGAATCGAAGGGGATGACTGACATTATTGTATAAAAACGAACTGAAGAGGACGATTGACTTTATTGTACAAAAAAGAATTGAGGTGATGACTGACATTATTGTACAAAAACGAATCGAGGGGGATGACTGACATTATTGTACAAAAACGAATCGAGGGGGATGACTGACATTATTGTACAAAACGAATCGAAGGGGATGACTGACATTATTGTACAAAACGAACTGAAGAGGACGATTGACTTTATTGTACAAAAAAGAATCGAGCAAGTTACATTGAGTTTGTAGTAATGAGATATCATTTAGTTAGTTAGTTAGCTCTGTCCGTGAGAATTAGTTAAGCCTAAGAAAGTGCAGTAGAATACTTGTATTTTTATCGTGAATTGAACCAGACTTTCTGTTATCATTTCACCAAATGATCTAAATTAACCCAGCCAACAACATAAAACGTTACAACTTGATTTAGGTAAAAATAAAAATACAGCTCCAAGACGACTACACGTTCTCGAGTCTAGACTGAAAAGAAATGAAAACAATTAAAACAACTACAAGAAGATCGTAAAGAAGAAAGAGACAGGAATTCATAAAAGGTGATTAAGAAGAAAGAGGTGGGATTTTAAAAGATAAATTACGAAACGAGACATAAGGCTTAGAGAAGAGTTACGAACAATGATTAGTTTGATATAAAATAAGACCAAGGAAACATAGGAAATGACCCAAAGAAAATCAACGAACTAAGAATGGAAGTACAAAAGAATCAACAATGTAAACATAAACAAGTACACACGATGTCAAAAACGTATTAAGGGATAATAACTTCCAAATAGACGAAGTAAAAATGGTCATCAATACTTACATAAAAAATGTAAAAAACGATAGTATAAATGCAGGGATGAAACGAGCCACACCTCTGTCTTCAGTACAACTGACTATCTATTATGGTATGGGAGAATTGTTATGTAATACTCTATTCGTGACTGCATGACTTTCCTAGATTACTCCTGTTACACCACTAACTCATCAAGTTACGAATCTTAGCAGACTTGTTCAATAATAGAAACCAATATTCATATCAGCACAGTTTGAAATAATTTACAAGAAGAGTGGATGGAAGAAGGATCGAAAGACTATTCATCTTCCTTCATCAACCTTCCAACAGAAAGTTGTAACAGTTATGAGGCATTAATGGCCGTCTTATCAACCTTCCAACAGAAAGACATAAAAACTATGAGGCATTAGTGACCATCTTATTAATCTTCCAACAGAAACGCGTAAAACTATTAGGCATTAGTGACCATCTTATTAATCTTCCAACGGAAACGCGTAAAACTATCAGGCATTAGTGACCATCTTATTAATCTTCCAACGGAAACGCGTAAAACTATCAGGCATTAGTAGCCGTCTTATTAAATAGATTTGAAGTTCTGAAATATAGTTTGGGGTAGAGTAACCGGGAAAGACGACACCTTAGCCGAACTGCCTGAACATATGGAACGCCTTGCTCAATCATCTTAACAAAACGCTCCACGTGAAATCACAGATTCGTTGGCATGTGACAAGTTCATAGTGGAAGAACCAATTAGACTAAAGCAAAGTATCTAGGGTGTGCAGATAACCATCTAAGATTATTTACGAAATTAATAGATGAAATGACGTTCAAACTTCTCTCGGTGGACCAACAGAAAGTTTATGGTTTTATAACGCTAAAATCTGTGGTTCGATCCAGCGATAAGCAGATCGCAGATTGTCAGTTGTGTAGCATTGTCCTTAAAAATAATCAAACGAACGAACTTTCTGTTAGAAGGCTATAAGAACCCGAGGGATTAATTGGATTACCTTTTATTCAGAATGAAGAAGTAAGATGTTTCGTATGGAATTAAAAATCCATTGCCTCGAGCTGTAGACAAATGTCTGTGGGAAATAGAAGACTGTTATCAAAGTACATCAGAAAAAATGATACACTGGAAACATGGACATCTGATATTGTGATGAATCAATGGTTGGTAATAAACCAAGAACACGACTGATGAATCAGTTGTTGGTAATAAACCAGGGACACGACTGATGAATCAGTTGTTGATAATAAACCAAGGACGCGGTTGACGAATCAGAAGTTGATAATAAACCAGAGACACGACTGATGAATTAGTTGTTGATAATAAACCAGGGACACGATTGATGAATCAGTTGTTGATAATAAACCAAGGACACGATTGACTAATCAATGGTTGATAATAAACCAGGGACACGACTGATGAATCAGTTGTTGATAATAAACCAAGGACACGATTGACTAATCAATAGTTGATAATAAACCAAGGACACGTCTGATGAATTAGTTGTTGATAATAAACCAGGGACACGACTGATGAATCAGTTGTTGATAATAAACCAAGGACACGATTGACTAATCAATGGTTGATAATAAACCAGGGACACGACTGATGAATCAGTTGTTGATAATAAAGTTGATAATAAGTCAACAACTGATTCATCAGTCGTGTCCCTGGTAATAAACCAAGGACGTGATCGATGAATCAGTTGTTGATAATAAACCAGGGACACGACTGATGAATCAGTTGTTGATAATAAACCAAGGACACGACTGATGAGTCAGTTGTTGATAATAAACCAGGGACACGACTGATGAATCAGTTGTTGACAATAAACCAAGGACGCGATTGACGAATCAGTTGTTGATAATAAACCAGGGACACGACTGATGAATCAGTTGTTGATAATAAACCAGGGACATGACTGATGAATCAGTCGTTGATAATAAACCAAGGACACGATCGATGAATCAGTTGTTGATAATAAACCAAGAACACGACATCCTGAGGATGAAGAAAACTTTCCGTTATTCGTTTTACCAAAACATTTGCCCCAAAACAGTAAACGTATATTAGATTAATCTATATTTCGAAAACATTCCTTAAGATTTCCTTTTTAAAATTACAAAATATTGACAACAACAACATTCTTCTAAGATTTGATTTAACAATACCAAAAACGTTTCTCTACAAAGTATTTTTGATATATATGTATATTTATATTTAAATAATTGTTTATTGTATATTTGAAATTAAGCACAAAGCTACACAATGGGCTAGCTGTGTTCTGCCCACCACGGGTATCGAAACCCGGATTCTAGCGTTGTAAGTCCGCAGTATTTCCGCTGTGCCACTGGGGGGCTTATTTAAATAAGGATACATAAAACTGAAACATTAAAAGAAAAAAAAAATATTTTCTAAAACAACTATATCTAGTTTAATTGACTTTTTATTTTTAACTTCTTTATACGTAAGTACGTTAAAAATAATATAATAATGTTGAACTCAAACAAAACGATCAATAAATAGCTTGAGTATAAATACTTGATTGTGACGAAAACAGCATGACGTTAAGGCCCAAACAGTGAGATGACATTTCGACAAGCTTTGCTGCCAGTGTTTACAACAATGCCATATGTACTTACCAAAGTTCTTCTTACTCTAGAGTCTAAAGAGAGGTTGTAGGGGGTCCCAACCTACTCGTGAGTGTGAACGCACCGAATCTCCTAAATGCTTAGCATGAAAGCCATAAGAGCGGAAGTGAAATGACATTACACGGTTGAATAAAGTTACTCAAACTAAACATAATACTAGGTTTGTTCAGGAGAATATTAGCTTCAAACTTGGCGAACGTTTATTAGAGGCTTAGACCTAACAGCAACGTTAAAGATCGTTGTCATGGTTATTGGACCTTACTTATTCATTATAATACTGGTTCCCTAGCAACTTACCAATTTTCTAAAGACTCGGATACTTATATACTGCTGTCATAAGAAGAAATGTTTAATGTGGCGGAGATAAGTTTCAAAGTTTTGTCTTCTGGTTGAGCGGCAAGGACGCTATACACTATTCTCGGTGTCAAGAATTCTGGACATTGTATTTACAAGGATATTATCCACTGTCCCGGGAACCTAAGTCATTGCTAATTTTTGCAGCATTAATTTCTATTTACCACGACCATACCTTAGGCATTGCATGTTTGTTTATTTTCCTTAATTCAGCAGTGATTGACTAGAGGGAAGGTGGCTAGTCAGCATCACCCACCGCCAACTCTTGGGCTACTCTTTTATCACCGAAAAGTGGGAATGATCGTAACATTATAACATTCCCACGGCTGAAAGGGCGAGCATGTTCGGCAATGGGGATTCGAACCCGCAACCCTCAGATTGCGAGTCGAGCGCCTTAACTACCAAACCATGCCACGCTCGCCATTTCGTGACAATAATGCAAATACTAGTTCCAAACTGTACACAAATATTTTAATATTAAGAGGTTATTTGGAGTAAAGCTAGATTTACAAGAAACAATATTTCCTCAATGCAACACATTTAACGTTAGATGAAAACCCAGTTCTATTCAGAGTGGTATAAGATAATCGTATCAATCAGGAGATGAAGGTATAGGGCGTTCAGAGTGGTATAAGATAATCGTATCAATCCGGAGATTAAGGTATAGGGCGTTCAGAGTGGTATAAGATAATCGCATCAATCAGGAGATGAAGGAATAGGGCGTTCAGACTGGTATAAGATAATCGCATCAGTCAGGAGATGAAGGTATAGGGCGTCCAGAATTTCTTAAACATATATTTATTTGTTTTCATACTTATTCCCTAATATTTAAATCTCCATAATAGGAATACAAATTTTCTCGAGAGATTTAGTAAAATAACAATAAACTGTTATTCCCTAAGTCTACACTAACATCTTACTGTGTCTAATGGAATTACTTGCCATTTAATACCATTATCGCTACAGTTTCCTTCCATTTGATTTGTCGTTTTTCTTTTCTCTTTGTTTCCATGGATTTTTTTAAAGGCTGAAACAAATTTTGCACACATTATCACAGCCAGGGATGAGGTCCCTTAAAGAGTCAGCGGTGAATTTAAGGACTTTCAACGCTAAAATCTAGGGTTCGATTTCTCGTGGTGGACAGATAGATAACCCATCATGTAGCTTTGCACCAAAACAAACAAATATGGTTAGTGTGCTGGAGTGTGAAACCAATGATTTCAGGTTCGCGTTACATTGCTACAAAACTGACCACCATACTTTAAGACCGTAGGTGCGTTATAAGGGTGATGGTCAAATCCACTATCCGATTAATGTAGGTGCTTTTGACTAGCAGCGTTCCCGCTAGTCTGGGAATTAGGAACATATAGCGTAGATAGCTATTCTATAGATATCAACAAGTATCCAAAACAGAGAAACAATGAATTACAGAAGATCGGGTTAAGACCCATACATAATAATTTTGATCTTAAATAAAAACAAAAATTACTCAAACTGAAACAGATTGAGTACTTACTTTGTGTTTATAAATATCATTATTAATATTTTTAATTATTAATATTTTTAATTATTAATATTTTTAATTATTATTAATATTTTTAATTATTATTAATTTAATTATTATTATACTTACTTTAGTCCCCTGTGGGAAAGCGGTAAAACTACAGATTTACAACGATGAAATCAGGGATTCGATTCCTCGCGGTGGCAACACTAGATAGCCCAGTGTGGCTTTGCTCTAACATACAAACACATACGTAATTTAACTATATAAACATCAAATGTACCCCTCCTCCATACCCTCTTTTCTCAAAAGTCAGACACGTAAACTTATTTGCACTCTTTAACATAACTATATTATACTCACATCGTTTACCATAAACAATATAATTATAATTATTCACAATAAAATCACTGATCCATCTTTATGGTCCGTGATATCTTACGATAACATTCGTGAAAAGATTTATACTCGAGGTAACGATTTTCTTTGAGTATGCTTGTTATTATGTCATATAACCTCAGACTGATGAAATATTTCATATTTATCATTGCAATACAAATTCTTGAATTCTATCTGTTATAATAACGTTCAATTGAAAGAAAGTTAAATTAACATGTTATACACGTGGAATGTTTGATTACTTAAGTCAATGGCAAAGAAAAGAAACGTGAATAATGCGTATGTATGCGTGTTGTCCATTAAATGTTCGTAGCAGAAAAATCTAACTTAGAAATCAGAAAATAACAACTGTATTCGTAAAAATCAAGTTGTAAATTATCAAAAAGACATCTACAACTTGTTCAATGCTGAACGTAGGTACTATAGTCGGTGAAACGTTCTGGAATTGATCTCACATTGATAACATTCTCAAACAAGGATAAAAACATAATTTTAACACTTGAATTCAATCAGTTGGAGCATGATGAATTGCGTAACATCTGGTGAGATCGTTCGAACTCCAAAAATGTTCTATACTAAAGACCAAGTAGTTTTTATAGATTGTACGTTAAATGGACGTTAAGAATGAGCAAAAGCTAAAAGATCGACAAAAAAGTAAATTCTGTAAGAGATAAGAAATTGTATAAGTATTGTTTAATAATACCTACTGAAACAAGTTATTGGATGTATATTAGAATAAGTATTGTTTAATAATACCTACTGAAACAAGTTATTGGATGTATATTAGAATAAGTATTGTTTAATAATACCTACTGAAACAAGTTATTGGATGTATATTAGAATAAGTATTGTTTAATAATACCTACTGAAACAAGTTATTGGATGTATATTGGAATAAGTATTGTTTAATAATACCTACTGAAACGATTTCTTGGATGTATATTAGAATAAGTATTGTTTAATAATACCTACTGAAACGATTTCTTGGATGTATATTAGAATAAGTATTGTTTAATAATACCTACTGAAACGATTTCTTGGATGTATATTAGAATAAATATCGTTTTAAACATACATACTGAAACGATTTCTTGGATGTATATTGGAATAAGTATTGTTTTGATAATACCTACTGAAACGATTTCTTGGATACTTTGGCAACTTGGGAAAGATCTCATTGTTTTGCGCTGTCGAAATCACAATAAGGAAATCAATATAAAAAAATTGATATACACTACTCTCGAATATATTATGAAAATTTATGCAATGCTCCAAGCGAAGCGAAGAAGGTTGAATGCGTGCGACGTTCTTTACACTGAAGTGAAGAAATGTAACATGACAAACATCATAGAATATAGTCAGCTAAAGACAATTAATTCTCTTTGAAAACAATAGAAACACTTCTGCTTGAGTGTCAAACAACAAACAGGTTAGGTAACTTAATTAGCCAAATAGCCCTTTCAAATAGCTAGATGTCTCTCGAGGCTCATCCTAGACAAGAATTGGAAACAAAGCATCTGTGAAATATGTGCAGTATAATATCTTCAATGTTTAGCTCCAGCGTCATAACATCGCGCTTCTATAAGTAAGTTATACTTCAATTTACAAAATATTTCCTACGTAAAGAACCCGCTGTCCCCAAGCGTCAAGAAAGGAAACTAAATCCCATGCTTGTCAGTTACACTCACATTGTGAAACAATGGGCGGGCTGAACTATTGTTAGGTTTCCACTCAGTATGTAGTTCACGTTCCTATAAGACGAAACAGTACATATACATTGTTTGATTAGGTGGTTTTTTTGTTGTTGTTATTATAATCGAGATGCATTTCTTTACCGAATATATACACATGAGATAGAGAAAGATGTATTATACGTATATTTAAAACAGTTAAAATAAGATATTCCCAAACTACATGTAATTCATATCTTTATCGCGCTTAGACTTTTCAAATAAGAATTGATTTTTGAAGAGCTCGATTTATGGAAATTTATGATTTTATAGTAATGACACCTCTAACGTTAAAATCAAGAAAAGAGCTGACACACATAATTATTTTACTTCCAAATTTAAATCAACTGTAATATTTTCAGTCTTGTACTTAAAATTGTATTTCGATTTTTTATACCAATTTATTTCATGTTAATCAGAATTGAAATGATAAAAAAGACAATTTAAATCTTGAAATTCACAGTTTATTAAGTCAATTGATTACTTATGGAAATGTAGTTAGAACTGACTTTTTGTGAATGGAAGGCATTGGACTTCCATTTGGACTTTTGGACTGATTTGGCAGAATTTCCAACAAGACAATGAAACACAACAGATGCTTATTGTTTTAGCAATAACGAACATTTTGAAGTGTCCTTCTCAAAGCTGGGCTTAAGAAGATGAAAAACTAGGATATATTTTTTATCTCAGAAATCAATTCATTGAAGATTGAAGAGGTGATTCTGAAGTTACCTTTGATATCTTGACTGTCACATTTTGTTAGTGTCTGCTGTAGTGTCTTAGTACGGCTTTGAAGAGAGTGTTTTTAAAAGAAACCTTTCAAATTATTAACACTTGCAATCTGTTGCTCCACGGCGATCAATTTGGCTCTATTTTCTTTATTTCTTTCCTTTAATAGTAAGTAGTTTGGAGCATGAAATAAAATAAAAAATGTAATTTTTGTTCAGTACACTTATACGAAGTTACAATTAGGTCTGTTATCCAATTTTTCAGACTTGAAATCTGCTACAAAACTAAGTTGAAAGAAGAATAAAATTCATGTTGTTTAACTTTTTGTACCAAAAACTCAAGGAAAATTTTAGCTGAAGAGAAGATGATTGTCAGATATTATTTCAAAATACTCTAAACATGAATAACCACAAAATCAAATCCTCTTATTGGTAAAGTGCGTGATTAACAAACTAGAATGTCAGAAAGAACAATGATATCAAGTATGGTGTTTAAGTAAACATGTTTGGGGAATAACTTATGGCAGTTAAACAATGCTAAGAAAAGCGTAGATTTCTCGAAAATTGAAAGTATTTTTGTTATTGTGAATGCTATAATATTGTTAGTATTATTGCACACCGAAGTAAATGTAAAACTATAATGAAGACAAACTTAGCTGAATATGCAGAAACGTCTGAATGCGTGCTCACAAAGTTACGTCTACGTGAGTTTGTTTGTCTGCAGTCGTGAAAACGATACAACAAGAAAAATTCAAGTGAAGGGTATGAACATTGCTGCAAATGGTTTGTTGTTGGTACTATAAACTTAATTTATTCAAAATAAATATAACGTGGTTAAGACTTTTCGTAAAATGTTGAGGTTTTAAATTTTTCAATGATTAATTATTTGATAGTTGCAGTGAGTTTACATATCATATCTTCTCGGGCCTAGCTGATTGAAACCTTATGTGGTTTCTATTACGTCGAAAGTTTTCAAATTTAAAAGCAATCCCTCACGCGCTGCCAATTAAGTAAGCAAGGTTTTTTTGCGAATCGTCTGTCCACATTTATGTATAGTCCACTATATAGGTTTAATTCTAATATACCTAATTTGAATTATTGTAACTTGGTTCATCTGATTAACAGTTATCACTTTGCTAAAACGTTTTACTTTTTTTTAAGCACAACTTAAAAATACATAAAACTGTTCGATGCGATGTCTCTCAGTATTTCAAATACTGTAATTAATTGTGGAAATAACATAGTGAATACGTCAATAAAAGAACATGATTACAACAGCGTATCGCAGGTTTTCCATTAAAACTTTTTTGAAAAATTCTCATATACCTATTATCATAGAAACATGATTAAAATGGAAAAATATTGTTACATATATTAAACTCGCATAGACTGCAATGGGAACAAATGTACTCTTAAATACACCTTAGAGATTAATTTACATTATGATGTACACCTTAGAAATTAATTTACATTATCATGTACACCTTAGATATTAATTTACATTATCATGTA
>NW_013669387.1:98461-105204 GCF_000517525.1 Limulus polyphemus
ATTATCATGTACACCTTAGATATTAATTTACATTATCATGTACACCTTAGAGATTAATTTACATTATGATGTACACCTTAGAGATTAACTTACATTATTATGTACACATTAGAGATTAACTTACATTATTATGTACACCTTAGAGATTAATTTACATTATCATGTACACCTTAGAGATTAATTTACATTATGATGTACACCTTAGAAATTAATTTACATTATTATGTACATCTTAGAGATTAACTTACATCATTATGTACACCTTAGAGATTAATTTACATTCTGATGTACACCTTAGAGATTAATTTACATTGTGATGTACACCTTAGAGATTAATTTACATTATGATGTACACCTTAGAGATTAACTTACATTATGATGTACACCTTAGATATTAACTTACATTCTGATGTACACCTTAGACATTAATTTACATTCTGATGTACACCTTAGAGATTAACTTACATTCTGATGTACACCTTAGAGATTAACATACATTATTATGTACACCTTAGAGATTAATTTACATTGTGATGTACACCTTAGGGATTAATTTACATTGTGATGTACACCTTAGAGATTAATTTACATTGTGATGTATACCTTAGAGATTAACTTACATTCTGATGTACACCTTAGAGATTAACTTACATTATGATGTACACCTTAGAGATTAATTTACATTATGATGTACACCTTAGAGATTAACTTACATTCTGATGTACACCTTAGAGATTAACATACATTATTATGTACACCTTAGACATTAATTTACATTATGATGTACACCTTAGACATTAATTTACATTCTGATGTACACCTTAGAGATTAACTTACATTATGATGTACACCTTAGATATTAACTTACATTATGATGTACACCTTAGAGATTAACTTACATTATGATGTACACCTTAGACATTAATTTACATTATGATGTACACCTTAGACATTAATTTACATTCTGATGTACACCTTAGACATTAATTTACATTATGATGTACACCTTAGAGATTAACTTACATTATGATGTACACCTTAGAGATTAATTTACATTATGATGTACGATTCTACTTTTATGCAGTTTGTATATAAACTTCATTCTCCATCCAGTATTTCTTGTTCCATTTCTTTTTCAACTGACGTGGTGTTGAATTTGTCTTTTAATCCAATTATCAATGGAGTGTAGACAGCAGCTTAATCCTTGAATAGAAGTGTTTTCAAAAATGGTTTATCTTACCATGAGATATGTTGGCTCATGACCAAACCTGGTTTATCTTACCATGAGATATGTTGGCTCATGACCAAACCTGGTTTATTTTACCATGAGATATGTTGGCTCATGACCAAACCTGGTTTATCTTACCATGAGAAATGTTGGCTCATGACCAAACCTGGTTTATCTTACCATGAGATATGTTGGCTCATGACCAAACCTGGTTTATCTTACCATGAGATATGTTGGCTCATGACCAAACCTGGTTTATCTTACCATGAGATATGTTGGCTCATGACCAAACCGTAACGATACAAATAGAAAACGTTAAGTGTGGATGCATAAAAAATGTTGACCGAAACATCTTTAACTAAAATGGCATTTTGAATAACCCGACTGAAGACGAAACGGTTGCTCCCTCTGTTGTTCAGTTCATTGGAAGTTGAATTATTTCTTACTCTTTTATAGTTTACAAACTGATGAGAAACTCGTTGAACATGTTGGATAACAAGCCGTAATGAAATAATGAAAAAAAGTAGGCTTATTAATAAAACTGACGACTATCCTGTTTTTTGTTCTAACTAACATTCCATCTGTGTTGTTTATATCGAAGAACCCTCTTCTGGGGTGTACAAACTGACAATGTTTAAAGTAAATTAAACAGAAAGGACAAGATTTAAATTAAAATAAACAAATGTGAAATGTGAATTTATTAGCTGATGGTATTTAAAAAATAAATCTGAGAACAAAATAACCAGTTTCTTCCAAGTAAATTTCATTTTTAATACATGGCGTTTTGGCCTTAAGCCTACATCAGATGATATACATAGATTATGGGAAGAAAAGGTTTAAATATAATTATAGTTTAATAATTTTATAATTTACAGGAAGAATTTTTAGTTAAACAAGTACAAACTTTCTTTGTCGTTAACATATATTAACTGGAGAATGATCGCACCAGCAATCGAAAATTAGTACCTGTTTAATTAAAACTTCATCAAAATCTATTGTAAAATCTATAACTTGAAAGAATACTTGTCAGCAGTAAGTAATTTCAACGGAGCTATATACAATATTAATTAAAAAATGCAATAAACCAAACATTTACAATAGACAAGTTCATATTACAATGATCACCACATTTCTGCTCATAGTATCGGGTCATCATCAAGTAAGAGTTGCATTCAAAACAGATACTCTTACGTGCTGAAGACCAAATGTTATGGATCAAGACGCTGTAATCAATAAAATCACAAACTGTCTGCTCATAGTATCGGGTCATCATCAAGTAAGAGTTTCATTCAAAACAGATACTCTTACGTGCTGAAGACCTGATGTTATGGATCAAACGTTGTAATCAATAAATCACAAACTGTCTGCTCATAGTATCGGGTCATCATCAAGTAAGAGTTCATTCAAAACAGATACTCTTACGTGCTGAAGACCTGATGTTATGGATCAAAACGTTGTAATCAATAAAATTACAAACTGTTTGCTGTTATTGTATTTTTGGATTCAGCTCAGTAGATTCCTCACTAAAAAATATATTCACGGGCGAGTGATGGTTTACAGCTATTATTTAAACATACATTATTGTTACTACAGAATGTTTACTATAGTTAGTGTGAGATGTAGTAATGTGTATAAAACATATAAATGGGAATGGAACTTAAAATGTAGACCAATAATGACAATCAGTGAATATTTCGAAAAGTATTCAATCACAAAAACATTGAGTAATAGAATTAAAAATGTAAATGTATTTAGGAACGATCCATTTATATAAACGACCAGCGAGGTTCAGTCTTTATCTTTGGATAGAGATTCTAAATTTTATTATCACCCACTTATACGTCTTTTTCTAAGATCTTTGGCTTTGTGTGGAATATGTACATTTAAAGGGATTTCTGGTACGCTATCGCCACTGTGATATTTACAATAGTGCCCATAGCACGCTATCACTACTGTGATATTTACAATAATGCCCATAGCACGCTATCACTACTGTGATATTTACAATAATGCCTATAGGACGCTATCACTACTGCGTTATTTATAATAATGCACATAGGATGATATCGCTATTGTGTTATTTATAATAATGTCCATAGAATGATATCACTACTGTGTTGTTTACAATAATGCCCTTAAAATGATATCATTGTTGTGTTGTTTACAATAATGCCCATGGGATGATATCATTATTGTGTTGTTTACAATAATGCCTATAGGATGATATCATCGTTGTGTTGTTTACAATAATGCCCATGGGATGATATCACTAGTGTGTTGTTTACAATAATGCCCATGGGATGATATCACTGCTGTTTTGTTTACAATAGCGCCCATACGTTTCTACATATCCTTGTAACTACAGGTTGCAATGCTTTATAATAACTTGTCTCTGCTAAGGCTGTATGTTTCACAAGTATATCTTTCACCTCGGGTCCTGGTGTCTCACTAATCTCATTTATTACGATATTTATTTCGCAATTTTCAGCTTATTTCATGAGAGACAAACAGAATTATAAGTTTAAGGTCAGTAGTAGATTGGCAACATTTTTGCCGTTGCTTCTTGGTTTATTGTAGGCTTTCAAAGCTTGATTGTTAGTATAATTATATGTTTTATAAACGTAATTTGTCCCTAAATGTTCAGCTCTGTTCAGAACTGTTTTGCAGCAGGAATGTACCGAAAAAGTATGAAGAAAATTTCCATGTTTCGTTGAATTAAAATTGTTGAATAGTTCGTGCTTTATGTTGCCTTTCTGGTCTACAGTTACTTGATGTTCGATAATAAATTGTTAGTTCGTGAGATTGTGAAAGTGTGAAGAGTAGACACGGAATGAGACCGTAAACGAAATATCAAAACAACGGACGAAGAAATCGGGTTCATGATGGAATATATCTTAGAGTTTAACTTATAAAGCGAGCATGACAATTATTGCTAAATATATGGTTGATCCACTCCCAATTGGCATTCACGTAATTTTTTTCTAGATTTTATATATATATATCTTTTTCAATGCAGACGTTATTTGTTAGTGAAAAGTGAAGATGTAATGCAGAGCAAGGCTAAAGTACTTATTTCAATAAAGTGTTTTTCTAGGGAACATCAAGGACACTCGTAATATCATTTTCAATAGGAATATTCCTGCAAAGTATTCGAACGTCTAGACAGACAAGTGTATTTTTTGGATTCATACCATTAGGACATTTTTGGTTTCTTTTAAGCAAAAAGTCATTAAAATTTTTCAAATGACTAGAGATAGAATCTACGATCATGATGGCAATTACTTTTTCCAGAAGCCAAGATAATAGTTCAAAAGGTATCCAGGGACAGGCACAATATAACATAAAGGAGTTTCTGGTTTGTGATTGTCTGGAAAGATCTACCAATTAGGACGACTTGAATATCTCGGTATCATGTATACGGTGTGTAATTAATTTGTAATACAGATTGTTCTTAGTTTGGTTAAAAAGTTTGTATTTTTTGCAAAAACCTCAATTTGATTCGTGGGATAATTTTGTATATGTTTTAAAAAAACTTCATTTTATTTTACTTTCTGGACACGCAAGATCATTACAATAAACCTATAAACGTAGTAATTATTTCAACATTCCTCTTCAATTGGTTTAATTTATTTCATTCTACAGGAGAAATGTTATCTCGAACGTCCTAATTTGTGAGTTCATATTTCCAGGCCCGGCATGGCCAGGTGGTTAGGGCCGCGGCATGGCCAGGTGGTTAGGGGGCGCTCGACTCGCAATATGAGGGTCACGGGTTCGAATCCACGTCACACCAAACATTCTCGCCCCTTTTAGCCGTTGGGGCGTTATAATGTGACGGTCAATCCCACTATTCGTTGGTAAAAGAGTAGCCCAAGAGTTGGCGGTGGGTGGTGATGACTAGCTGCCTAGCTCTAGTCTTACACTGCTAAATTATGGACGGCTAGCGTAGATAGCCCTCGTGTAGTTTTGGGATAAATTCTAAACAAACAAACATATTTTCATCATAAATTTTACGTTTAAGAGTTTTCCTGCTGTTTCTTATTTGTCATCGTTAGTTGTTTTACAATAAGGAGAGTTCAGTATGAACGGCTGAGAAGTTCTATTTTGTCTTCAAGGATCACAGTTGACATAGCACAGGACATATTCTCGGAAGGAAGTTTTCTTGGTATAGCCAAAACAGTTTATTATATACCACTGTCTTAAGTATGGTTCTGCTAACTTCTTAACGTGTTATGAAAATGTTTGGACCAATTCATCCTGTAAGAATATTTATTGTATTTAGTATATTTAACTTCCCACGAACAATGCTTCTTCAGGACTTGGTTCCTGAAGAAGAACCGCTGAAGTTCGATCCATTTAGCATGTAGGAGACTTCATGAAGCCTTACAGAAACCAACTTCAATATCGATAGTTAGATTACATTAATGAACAATTTGTCTATTGACATCTGTGTCGACATCACAGAACCGTTGACTTTTAAGGTTTAGCAAACTTCCTTGCAGTTGTTGAAAGAATGAATGTATTCCGTTACACAGCAAAACTTTGACTTGAGACAATACTTTAGACATAAATTTATGTAGTATATCCCGACTTGAAGCAATACGTTAAACATAAATTTATGTTGTATATCTCGACTTGAGGAAATACTTTAAACATAAATTTATGTAGTATATCCCGACTTGAAGCAATACTTTAAACATAAATTTATGTTGTATATCCCGACTTGAGGAAATACTTTAAACATAAATTTATGTAGTATATCCAGACTTGTGGCAATACTTTAGACATAAATTTATGTAGTATATCCCACCTTGTGGGATATCGTTCTTGTGGCAATACTTTAAACATAAATGTATGTAATTTATTACTGAGGCTTTTATATAAGTGTTGTACCCTAGTCTAATTATCAGAATCAGGTCGTTGAGAAGTATAAGTTGAAAATTTTCAGTGGTTTTCAAGGTGATCCTTATACAGTTTGATCTAACATAATTTTTTATACCGCTGGGAGTTTTCTTCTACAACACTAAATAAGAAAGACGAGCTATTTCTTCCAGCGTTGGTGTTTAATGGTCGAGCATCACTGGAAACACGGTTGTTTAGATTAGAGTATACTCTTCTAAATGTGGTACCTGAGGTAGTTTAAATGTAAATTATAGATGGCAAGTACGAGCCTTCATTATTTTAAACAATGCAGGAGTGATAGCGTCCCAGAAGTCCCTTTTAGTGTGCGTATTCTACACAGAGACAAAGACGTTAGTGAAAGTGGGGGATTCAGAACTTGATCCAAAAAACAAACATTTATCTTGGCTGTTTATATATAAACAGCGTTTCTACACACACTAAAATTATTATAGTGATCACTTAGCGTATATGTTCATAGGCTCTGACTTATGGGAATTTCCATTAAAACACAAAAAAACTGAATAACCCCTGTGTTTCCTCTATACGCCAACAAATTTCTCTATCCTCTGCAAGTCTAACACTGACCTGGAATTATTGATCAAAGAAACTCTCCACA
>NW_013669387.1:106145-109237 GCF_000517525.1 Limulus polyphemus
ACAACATTGTTTATTGACAAAAAGGGGACATGCAGTCTTCATTTAAAGTATACATTTTTAATATGTTCGTATTACTGATTTTACTTTTATTTTTTCGTTGTGTTTTCTTACTGTAGTTTCTCCCCATGATTACTGTTTAGTGTTTTATTTGTTTAATTATCGTTATATTTAGCAACTGTACTTTGAAAATGTATAAAGACTGATGTAAATTCATTTTATTCTGCTTTTGATACTGAAGATGGAATCTGATAGAATTCCGAAACGTTTATCCATGTCCCCTTTTTGTCAATAAACAATGTTGTATATCATAAGTGTCGTAATCTTGTTTATAATCAAACTTCGTTTTCCTTCGAACACATCGATTGCTAATGTATGAAACTATTTGAAGATATCGTGCCTTTAATTTTTTTCCCTATACCTCTGTTTATTTATGTGGTCGAGTACACAGATAGGCTAAAATGGACTTTGTATTTTGCTGTATTTTAAATAACAATCTAACAGGTAGTTCATTTATGGTTGTATATTTTTCATTTGTACAAACTATAGTTATAAAGAGAGGATATTAACTACATACTCATACATATATTAACTATAGTAATCGTACAGGAGTCATCTATTTAAGTTCCCTTCTTCATCAAACCCTCATAAAGTCGTATTTCAAATCTGCTTCTTGCGTCAATAGCATTCAAATTTATCGTTTTAAAAGTAGTTCTCATTGTATCAATTTATACATATATATCATTTTTTTATTACTGATAATGTTTCTTCCAGTATCAATGAGATATAAAAATTAAATTCGGACCTGTTCACTGTGCATTTGTACTCCCTTATAATCCACGTGTATGTAATATATCTACATCAAAATTTCATTAAAGTTTCTGAGTTATCTTATCGTCTACAATAAGATTTTAGTAAAGTTTCTGAGTTATTTTATTGTCTACAACAACAATTCATTAAAGTTTCTGGGTTATTTTATTGTCTACAACAACAATTCATTAAAGTTCCTAGTTATCTTATTGTCTACAACAACAATTCATTAAAGTTTCTGGGTTATTTTATTGTCTACAACAACAATTCATTAAAGTTTCTGGGTTATTTTATTGTCTACAACAACAATTGATTAAAGTTCCTAGTTATCTTATTGTCTACAACAACAATTCATTAACGTTTCTGAGTTATTTTATTGTCTACAACAACAATTCATTAAAGTTCCTAGTTATCTTATTGTCTACAACAACAATTCATTAAAGTTCCTAGTTATCTTATTGTCTACAACAACAATTCATTAAAGTTTCTGGGTTATTTTATTGTCTACAACAACAATTCATTAAAGTTTCTAGTTATTTTATCGTCTACAACAACAATTCATTAAAATTTCTGAGTTATTTTGTCTACAACAACAATTCATTAAAGTTTCTAGTTATTTTATCGTATAGCAAGACAATTTTATTTCGACTTGTATTATTATTTAATACAAAAAATAAACATGAGACCTGTTTTGCTGAAGTTAATGTTTCTGTAGAACAAAATTAATTTGATTAAAGATATACAACACACTGATTTCTTGTCTCAATTTTTTTCCTACCTGGGGGCGTGGCATTGCGATTAGTTCGGATAATCCTTAAGTGCTTTTAGGTGTTTATCCGAAATCAACAACAAAAATATTTTCTCTGTCGTCACATTTTTATTCTTCTAAATAACACACTAGCCTTTGAACTACAAAGTTCCTTCGCTTTGTCTTCGTATTTCTTATATTTCAACTCTTTTTTTTTTTACAGGCAAGGCTGTCATTTGTACGTAGAGTGCATACAAAATGGAATTTGTGCGACAAACATTTGATATTGACCTTATTGTAGTTCACAGAGTCTAGTAGCTATCATTCACAAGGTTTTTTTGTTTTTTACTCTTCCGTTTATTATCTCGTATTTGGCAATCTTATATGACGTGGTGTAGGGCGTTTCTTACGACATTTCACTGGAATTTTGCTGGATGAGCTACTACACTCCTTTCCGGAAACGTATTTACAACATCCCCAAAGAACACTCGACCAGAAACCACATGCAGGCAAATAAATGAACGATTTCTTGTCGGACGTAGATCGAAAAATTTCCCATCTTGTTCCAAGCCCTTAACATTGTGCGCAGATAACATTTCCACCTCCATATTGGAAATGTTCAGAGACTCGTAACTAAATTGCCGGAGTCCAGAAGTTAACAATGTGCTGTGAAATATGATTTTCAACTGAATCAGTGATTGATAAACACAGAAATGTAATTTTAATAGGCAATATTTAGCCTCTTTTAGGGGTTTTATTTAACCTTTTATAAATAAGACAAACAACTAAATAGTCTAAGTCTAAAGAGAAAGTAAGGAGAAAAAGCTCACTTTTTGTCAGTAGGGTAAGTCTCAAAAGTGTAACGTAGTTAATAACGTTCATGGCATCAGAGTTTGAAGCGGAAATTATTACTTTGTATCATAAACTGATCCAAAAGAAGTGTTAAAATATTTCTAACGTTAGCGGTCATATCTTTACTGCATGCGATCAGATAAATAAAATTAAATCTTTACGTACGTTAATTTATTTCTAGAATATTCTACAGAACCATTTTATATGCATGAGGTTACGAGCTCACTTTTTTATTTTAACTGTACTAACAATTCACTAGAAGAAGGGTTTAGAAATTAGGGTTGAAACTTATAACAGTTTTATTTACTATCTTGGCCAGCTCAGACAAATTATTGCGACCAAGATAAGTGGAATGAATATCTTTCTATATGATGAAAGTATAAAGATTTCAGTGTATACTTAATCACAATAGGAACCTTACAAGGAACATACTACTGTTGATCTGTTTGGAGCTTTCAGCTAATAAAGTGTCTATTTGAAAACAATTAAAGGAAAACTGTATTAAATGCCGGTTTTGAAGACTGCATACCTGAACACTTTCCAATGAAACAATAGGAACCTTACAAGGAACATACTACTGTTGATTTATTTGGAACTTTCAGCTAATAAAGTGTCTATTTGAAAACAATTAAAGGAAAACTGTATTAAATGCCGGTTTTGAAGACTGCATACCTGAACACTTTCC
>NW_013669387.1:110110-114860 GCF_000517525.1 Limulus polyphemus
GTGAAGTGTACATATTAGATTAAATTGAGTTTACCACTGAGTGTTACTATTGTAAAGTGTACATATTAGATTAAATTGAGTTTACCACTGAGTGTTACTAATGTAAGGTGTACATATTAGATTAAATTGAGTTTACCACTGAGTGTTACTATTGTAAAGTGTACATATTAGATTAATTTGAGTTTACCACTGAGTGTTACTATTGTAAAGTGTACATATTAGTACATATTACCACAGAGTGTTACTAATGTAAGGTGTACATATTATATTACATTGACTTTACCACTGAGTGTTACTAACTTATCCTATCTTTAGAGACTGCTTACTTCTGCTTTAGATGTTGTATCTTTTAAAAAATTCACTTGACTGAAGATCTAAATATTTCTTTTAGAGAACAACTTTCTTATATGAGGATCTCTTCAATCTATCTACCTATCTCGCTGGCTTTCTTTATCACGCTTATATACTAAAAAAGAGGGCGTCTAGCAAACACTCGGACATTCGCGGGGTTCCCCGTTAATTCTAGAAACTCCAGCGTGCATGATCCCAGCGTCACGCGACTTCCGCTGTCGTAACAATATGTATTGCATAATAGAGTTTAACAAGTGAAATAAAAAAACCGTTTCGACTGGTTTATAACTCTATTTTGAAGCGTCCCCATTGACTCTGCGATAAGTCTCTCTTATAACTCTAAAACCCATGTTTCAAAACCTGTGATAGGCACAGCACAGATATCCATTTGTGTAGTTTATTTGTTTAACAACAAATAAAACTGTTTATATACAAATATTTCACGCAGATTTCTCTCTTAGTGTCCAATATCAAAATATTTTGGTTATTATTGTTTGTTAGACTTTGTTATTATGTATTATTAAAATGTCACTGTGTTTGTTCATATATTTTTACTATACAATGTTAATACAACCACCTATATCGTATGTTTTCGCAGACTTCCCCCTCTGTCTTATACGATCATTACTTAAGGTTTTTATTCACATATTTTAATAGAGAAAATATATGAAAGTGAAACGAAAATTCACTAACAAAATAACAAATATTTTTAAGATTGATATGAAATTTCTAATAAATATAGATAGAACTACGCTGGAAAAAGTCACTGTAGTCTAAATGCATCAAACGTTAAGATCCCAAGCAAGTCCGAAAATTGGAGCTCCATATTTTTCTTCTAGGTTCATGAATTTAAACAGCATATAACAAATGACAAAATAAATCATCCTGCTTCTTGAATATACTTTGGACAGGATATATGCTGCTACATACTGTAATGCATTGATTTCAATTTGTACACGTCAAAGTCCTCAACTGCACTTTTCGATCTCCAAATCGATTTATAAAGGCAAACAGAGCATCACATTTATCAGTATAAAGTCTTCTACTCTGTGTGTCTCGGGTCGAATAATAATATTTCATTACAGAGAAATAATTTGAGTAAGGGGAAAAGAAAACATGAGGTAGTTTATTTGTGACAACACAAAGTAATTAGTAAATGTAATTACATATTGAAGTACTCATACACATTTGAAAAAATAATTTCTTATATTAAAGTCCTACCAAAAAAAAGGTGTAAAAACAGTAAGAGTCATGTAGAAAATTTTTAGGTGTAATGTGAACACCTTGAGTCATTTCGTATATTAAAATCCTACCAAGAAAAAGGTGTAAAAACAGTAAGAGTCATGTAGAAAATTTTTAGGTGTAATGTGAACACCTTGAGTCATTTATTATTGTTTCCTTATCGAAGACCACAGATGAGAAAGAAAGAAGAAATTTATATTTTTATTAGGCTTAAATATTTTTATATTTCTAAACTTCCATTGTTGGGATATCGTAACGAGTTTTCTTCAACTGAGAACGTTTTGGTAACAATTTCTAAAATTTTTATGCAATTCAAAAAGTATTTTCTAAAAAAAATTGCAATTGGATAACGCTCGTTATGAAGTATAAAAAGACGTTTTAGCTAAGTCCCATATAAACAGCTCCCTTACATTGAACTTATTAAGTCAAAAGTCTCAAAGATTAGTCAGTTTTTAAATCGTTATCTATTTAAATCATTGAACTATTCATTGTAACATCGTACTTTGTATTGCATTGTTTAACTGGTTTTTAAGTGTTTGCTTTTCAAAGACTCTTAAACACGATTGTTCTAAATAGATAATCTGGGTTAACTTTCTTAAGTGAATCAAAAAGTGTTGATTTTATTTCTATTAACATACCATACTATATACAGAAAAAACCTAATATACATGGATGAAGCAGAAACCTTTTGATATTGTTGCGTATCTGCTTGTTTGTTAATTTCTAGTAAATATTCTTTCCGAGGATCTTCAGCGATACGAGTCCTTTCTTGATTAATACTAGTTTATTTTTTCTCGATACAACTTTGTAATACGCAGAATTTCCACAGTCACTTTAAACTCAACAATCTTTATAACACACGCTATAAATCACAGTGATTCACACACTTTACTTACGGTGCCTACTGTTCGCTGACTCAATTATCTATGGTGGGCAGAGCACAGATAGCCCATTGTGTAGCTTTGTGCTTAACTTCAAACAAACTTATAACTCCTGCTACCCAGTGGCACAGCGGTATTTCTGCGTACTTATAACGCTAGAAACCGGGTTTCGATACCCGTGGTGGGCATAGCACAGATAGCTTATTGTGTAGCTTTTTGCTTAACTTCAAACAAACAAAATCACCAGTTGACAACGGTACAAGCGAGTCACTAATCTGATGTTTTCGGGCCTTCATTGATAACGAAACAAATTAATATGTAATGTTACACTGAATGATTACCACTTGTTTCACTGTGTTATATTTCGTCCTCTTTATTATATCTTTGTATACAGTGACTTTTGTGGTAGCGGATTCGTAGAATTTATTTATTGTAAAGCTCGTACGTCAAATTTCCAGAAAGAAAGGTGGCCACTCGTTTATTTAAATCTTTATCTAGATACTGTATGGATGCGTTTTGAAAGATAAAATCCTACCAAGAAAAAGGTGTAAAAACAGTAAGAGTCATGTGAAAAATGTTTAGGTGTAATGTGAACACTTTGAGTCATTTCGTATATTAAAATCCTACCAAGAAAAAGGTGTAAAAACAGTAAGAGTAATGTGAAAAATTTTTAGGTGTAATGTGAACACCTTGAGTTATTTCGTATATTAAAATCCTACCAAGAAAAAGGTGTCAAAACAGTAAGAGTCATGTGAAAAATGTTTAGGTGTAATGTGAACATTGTATATTTGAGTTCTTACAAGGAACATACTACTGTTGATTTGTTTGGAGCTTTCAGCTAATAAAGTGTCTATTTGAAAACAATTAAAGGAAAACTGTATTAAATGCCGGTTTTGAGAACTGCATACCTGAACACATTAAAATGAAACAAAGTTTGATTAAAGAATAGGATATAGTAAATTGATGGATTCAATTCATTTCAATGTTCCTTCCCGTTTGATTGTCCAAATGTAATATTCCGTTATGTGTCAAAATTTACTAAAGGGTGTTTCTTTCGAAATATAATCGAACCTCAAGAAGAGATTGATCATTTTTATATAAACGTTTTGCTATTACAGGACTAAATAAGAAAATATCAACAATACTTTCAAACTCTCGTGAGAAAAAGAAAAAATATTTTTTCTACAATGCTTTATGAAATCTATGAAGAGAAGAAAATGAATTCAGTTAAGGAGCCCCCCCCCACCCCAGTACAAGAGCAATGGTCTTACGTTTAAATGGAATTCCAGGTTCATACATCTGATTAATGTTAGCAGGAGAAACAAGCCACAGTTTGTATAAACAACGATACACATTGTTAAACGTATTCTTGAAATACCTTATAAATACAACTATAAGCAAGGTCAGTAATTCACGTATTTAAGCCTAGTATAGCTAATTTAGTCAGTATTTTTTAAACTAATTTTATTTACATTATTGTAAACTGTTTTAATATTTTAAAGTGTAAAACTCAATATTTTAATTTAATTATTAAAGTTTGTAATTCCTCCGTAAAAAATTAAACATCCTAAACTTTGTGGAAAATCATAAACAAGTACTATTAAAAACATTTTTTTTATTTACACAATAAAAAATCGTTTTATTTGAGATCGATCTACAACCTCAAACACACTACACTTTTCGACACTTCAACACGTCACCTTCAGTAGTGTAAAGATATTTCTGTTCAGAACTTTAATAAAACAGCATAGAGCTCTCTATCTCTGTTCACAGGTTTCAAAAATTTCAGAAAATATTGGAAGAAATAGATTGACTAGATGCGTCGCTTTTCTTTTGATGTATTTGAAAGTACAAAACATTGAACACATTTTTTAGCGTTTCGTGACAAACTTTTCCTTCGATATCCATGCAATGGGTGGATACTGTATTATATGTATTATTAAGGTACAGCCTTGTTCTTATTTTTAAACAGTATATTTCATTACATCCAAAGTGCGTTCATTTAGACATCATTTTTTATATCATTATTCAAATTAATATGAAATAAATCAATTGTCTAACATGGAAGACCTGGAATTACGAACTTTTTTAATTATCACCAGTTGGCCCTCTAGTGGCACAGCGGTATTTCTGCGGACTTATAATGCTAGAAACTGGGTTTCGATACCCTTTCCTATTGTTTCATTGGAAAGTGTTCAGGTATGCAGTCTTCAAAACCGGCATTTAATACAGTTTTCCTTTAATTGTTTTCAAATAGACACTTTATTAGCTGAAAG
>NW_013669388.1:0-8270 GCF_000517525.1 Limulus polyphemus
ATTATTCAGTTGAGCACCACCAAAGGGGGTGTTTCATTTTCACTATAATTACCAGTCCAGTTGATCAATGTTAATAGTGTTCCATTTTAACTGATTATTATTCAGTTGAGCACCACCGAAGGGGTGTTTAATTTTCACTAAACTGCTGTTCCAACTGTCTATAGGATATTGTAGTATCCCTTTGATTAAAGAAAGCTCAGTTGATTCTTTGGCTAACTGTACTTTTAGATCACCTCTCAAAGGTGTTATCATCCTTGTGGCCACCTCCACAATAGATCACTACTGTAAAAAATGGTCCTTATCATTAAGTCTTCTGTATCATACGTGTACCTAAAAAGTGTTCTGTTATACAGCAGATGCATAAATGTAAAGCACAATTTAATGAAAGATCATTTAAAGATGACATTTGGAGGAATTGCTTGTTGTCATATATAAATAGTAAGTGGTATAAAAGAAAAGAAAAAATAAAACTCAGATTTGGTTTTTTTTGTTTGTTTCGTGAATTTTGCATAAAGCTATTCAAGGGGTATCTGTGCTAGCTGTCTCGAATTTAGAAATGATAGACAAGAAAAAAGGCAGCTATTCAACACATCCACCACTAACTCTTGGGCTTCTGTTTACCAACAAAAGGATTGGCCATCACATTATAACACCCCATTAGTGAAAGGAGAAGCATGTTTAATGATGGGATTCGAACCCATGTCCCACAGATTGCAAGTCAAGTGCTCTAACCACCCGGCCAAACTAGGCCTCATATATTCGTAATGAATGAGTTACAATCATATTTGTAGAACAGTTTTAACAGCAGCACAAAAGTACAATGCAATATAAAAAAATATGTATACAAAGCCTCCAGTGTATACGTTTGAGGAGTGTGTGAACATACAAGTATATAAAACAAATGTTCTGTAGTCTTTTAAAAATGTAATTGTTCTTCTGGACTGGTTTCTTAGCTCCTTAGGCTAATCTTCAGTTTTATGTAAAAGACAAGATAAAATCTGCTAATACATGTACAGTAAAATTCCTTTAAATTATTTAAAACTTTCAAAACAGTTGTATACGTTTATGTGTCATGAAATATATATGCACATTTAAAACTAATAATGAATAATATGGAATGATAAATACTTAAAACGGAAGTGTGAAGGTTGCAAGGTTTGTAGATTATATATTTTTGTAAACATATTTTCGTATGTGAAAGTCAGATTCTATGTAAATCATTCAAAGGAGAAGTCTTGAATAATGCATCTCTTGTTAGTATGATGTTTTAATATAGATACTTGGTTGTTTTACAACATCGTGCAACTTAATTTTTCATTGCCTGTCTAATATGGATAACCTGCTGTTTTATAGGTTTATTCAGTGATGCATCTAGTCTTGTTTCACATGGGAATTTTTTCTATGGTTAGTTGTATATGTAATTATGGATAACCTGCTGTTTTATAGGTTTATTCAGTGATGCATCTAGTCTTGTTTCACATGGGAATTTTTTCTATGGTTAGTTGTATATGTAATGTTTTTAAAGTAACTCGTCTGCTTGTTTCACAAATCCATGTAACCTAATGTTCTTTTCTTGTGTTGGGAATATTCTTGTTTGTTAAAGTACTTTTTGTTTGTCATGTTGGTTAGTAATTATAGGTGGGCCTTAATTATTGAATTAGTGGCTAGGCTGCAAGAAAGAATATTGTACTTGTTCATTATAATATATTTGTGGTTGTTCACATAGTATTTTGACACAGAAACGTGTTAGTTTTTTTTATTTATCATACTTCGAACTTCATTAAAAGTAAATGCAGTTGCTTTTGTCAGAACATTAAAAGCAAGAAATGGCTTCTAGTAAAAGTATTTTATATCTTCGGTCTTTATAGTCATTGTTTTTACTACATTATCTATGCAGTTATAAAAACTGTAAGTTTTTGAATGAATTGGTTCTGTTGAAGTGTAATTTTGTTATTATATAGTTGACTTGTATAGAAATGTTGTCATCAGAGAATGATGGTGTTTTTAATGCTGAGTGATAAAAAGCTAACACAAACTACGTGAGCTTCTGATCTTCCAGATCTTTCACGTTAACTACATGGAATACAAATGTTGAGTAATTTGAAGCTGATGGTAAATAAACTGTTTTTATTAATTGTTAAATGAATACTCTCAATAATGAAGATGGTATGAACAATGTTTTTTATGTATGTTAGTGAGCTGGTGACAAAGAATGGTAAAATAACAAAATGTATTGATTGCACAGCTTCAAGTAGATACAACAGGATGGCTTGGGTATACATCTTTATAAGTTTCAGGTAGAAAATAAATGGGGGAGTTCTGAAGTTTTCTTGTATTAGAGTGTAGTGGTACAAGGCAAATCTTTAGCATCAGTCACTTCATTCATTGTAAATTTCATTAAATCTAGGAATGGGGACGTCTTGAAGATGCGTTGTGTAAAGCATAGTGTTATTCAATTGTTTTAGGGCTTCATTTAAATCGATTATTTTTACACCATATCATGATAATCACACCTTTATCAACTTTTTTTTGTAACAGTCTGGAGAAATGTTTGTAAATTTAACTTAAAGATTTAATTTTATTTTCATATTGCCAATAAAATAATCAAAATCTGTAAAATTCACCAACGTTTGATGATAAAGATGGATATTTTACTACTGATTTTGTAAAAATGATCTATGTTGGGACTAGGAGTAGATAAGGGCCAAGTTTGAAAGAAATGGGCTCTTAACCTACTTGAGCGATTTATTTTTATTTTATTTAGTCTAGTGGACTAGAAAAACTAATTTGTGTAAAAGGTTTATTACTGTGTTCAAATATTTCCACACATCGATAAAGATATAAAAAATCTCAGTATTATAAAATATATGAAAATTAATTAATAACAAAACAAAATTCTTAGGGTCATTTATACTCTACTGTAGTAATTAAGGATTTTTTAAATTAATTAATTATTTTTTAAACGTATATTGCTGTGAAGACAATTGTTGACTCTACCTTTTTTGTATAGGAACCATTTTAAGTCTTTTATATACTGAGAATGTTCTAGAACAAAAAATACTGACATACCGAAACTGTTCTGTTTTCTACATCAGTGGATTGCATGTTCTAAGTTAACTAATGCAGTGTTAATAAGTCTACATTTGATTGTATAGTATGTTGTTAAGGTATATCTCAGTGTTTATGTTTAGTCTGTGTATTCAGTTCTGAGGACACTGTGTCAATTGAGTATTTTTTCGTAATTGAGAATTTATTTAGGGATTATCTGAAAAAAACATTGTCTCCCTTTCTATTTAAGTTTCCATAAAACAACCACTTAATTAAGTTGTACATTACAAGGACACGGATTCATTATCTGCCTTCTCTAGTCTATCATTTGCACAGATAGCACTCAAATAGCTTTGTACAAAACCAACAAACTAAATTAATATATCACTCCTCGAGCTGTATCAGGAAATTTTCTTTAGCTGTTTTGCTATGAACTGCACCATTAAATGTTATTTCAAAGTGTTTTGTTAAGCTGTTTGTGTTCATTTTACAAACAGGTAACTCCATAAAACTTTTAGGAGTTTTTATGATCACCAAAAATATTTATATACGACAGAAAATTATACAAAAATTCTCTTTATTACAGAATTTGGGTTCATGTGGACCACTGAAATGCCGAGAAGTATACTCATTAGATAAGCTTAGAAGACAAGCTACTATTCTGAAGTGTTTGTTAGACTTACTTTACAATTGGAGAAATCATAGACAACTAAGTGCAGGTAAGTTTTAAGTAATGAATTTACTGCTTAAGACAGAATAAAAAAATTTTATAGTCCTGATAAGTTTTAATGACTAAATTATGCTTAACTGCAATTGTTTTTTTGTTTACAATTTCTTAATTATTCAGTTCTGACAAGCTTCATTTGGCAGAGTTAAGTATAAAATAAGGGTACAGGTGTTCTTCACGTATGTGCTATACATATTAAGCCATACTGGTGTGGTAAGTATTGAATATCAAGAGAAAACTTTGTCTGTCTGTGGATGCATCTCCTCTTAAAGAGTTTATTGATCCAGACCAAACTCAGCATGCTAACTTAGTAGTCCAAAAACAAACTAAATCTATATTAAACTTTCCCATATGTTAAAAATATAAATATTTTATAGAATAACCTGTATATCATTACTGCAATAGCTATTGTAAATAGTTGAGTTTGAACAAAACTTGCACCATGACAAAATTCTACAAGACAAGTATTGTTAATAAAATTTTCAGTATTTTGGCTTATTTCTCCTAATAACCAAGATATACAATAATAAAATATCTAGTTACATTGTCGAGATTAAAGATATTACTGTTGTTTATGTTTTCCACTCTTTTCAGATTCATGCCACTTCCTGTTTATACTAGGGTTAGAATAAGCACTTAAGCCTGATTTAGAAAAGTATTTCATGATTACATAAAATATTATTTATTATTTCTTACTTAATGTAGAATATAGATTTCTATAGAAGCATAATTCAAGTTTATTATTAAATTTAATGCATTAAATGTACCAATTACAAACAGTAGCAATCTTGACCACATCTCCACTGTAAAATAAGCTGCTTTGAAGAAGTGACGCAAATGCTTTACCATTTCTGCCAAGTTTCTCGACTCGACATCTTCTCACTTCCGATTCACTTCCCTCTGTCTTACAACAATTTTCTTGGAGAACAAATGCTACTGAACATTCTTGCAGAGATTTTTGCTCATTTTTAACAAATTTGGGCATGTTTTCAAGAGAAAAAGTAGGAAGAGTGTAGTCTTTCTAAAGTTACCAGCAAAACTTTTAAAGTAAGACATTTAAAGTGCATTACAAGAGCTTCAAAGTCGGTTATGAACTGAAAGTTCATTCTTACTTCTAAGCATTTGCTGGATCTGTCAGGTTTTCACCAAGGTGTGCAGTTTGCTTCTCAAGAAATTAATCTAACTGTACATCTACTTGATTTAGTTATGAATTTTTAATCAGATATAGAAATGAAAACTTAGACTTGATAACTTTCAGTTACTTTATTTACTATTTGAGATATAATAGAAGGCTTTGTCCTGGTGAGTTTTAATGACAATAATGTACAACTTTAAGCCCAGTGCTTGATTTTCATTGAACTGATGTAGAGCTAGATAGACACTGATTAAAGTTTATAGCACATGTAACATGTTTTTTTTACTTTAGAACTAGTGTATTGCACTAATGCTTTATAACCATTTTGTAACAACATTACTGACTTTTCCAGTTCTTTGGGTGTAAAATATAATAACATTTCATTATTATAGGAAGAATGCTTGTAAGTAAATACCCAGAACTTCAGCAGTTATGGGATCGGTGTTCTGGAGGAGGGGAAGTGTTATGTGTGAGTGCAGAACAGGTAACACCTCTGTTGGCTAATATGTTGGACAATGTACTTGACAGAAAATCTCATCAATTGTCCACTAAAGGTATTTTGTAAACCAATATGTATCTCTGTAAAATTAAGTACTTAAAGTAACCGAATGCTGTTTTGTATTCGAAGAATTTTTAGATATCTGAGAACGAGACCAAGGGCATGAAGGTTACTAAGCCAAAATTTCTTAGATTACTTTATTGTTGTTTATCAGAAGTTTTAGTGAGAAAGAAAACTTTATCTGTAAGAAAACAATCTGATATAGTGATTTCATTTTGTTAGGTTATTTGTTTTTGTAATCTATAACATCGTATATTTTATTTTGTATTTTTAAATAATTTTATAATAACCATGGTGAGGTATTATATGAATAAACATTCCCCTTGATTAATGTTAATATTAGCTAAGTTTCATTAAACTTGGATTTGACATACACTTGCCAAATATTTAGTGTAACAACTTACAGTGGGTACTATTTATTTAATTTTCATACGACGATTCTGCATCTAGCTACTTTTTAAAGTGTTGTGCTTTTTTATTAATATATATTGTTATTATAACTGTTAAAAAATTCTGAGAGCTAAGATTAAGTAAATTTTCTTAAATTTAAAATTATTTATATGATTTATATTTTTTTCAGTTTCCAAACATTTCCTGTGTAAAGTTCTAGATGTATCCACATGTTATTCAGAAGCCATACTTACAGTACTTCAGCTCCGACAGTATTATGAAAACCAAAATTGTTCTTTGGCAAATCTTTTCAATAGGTTTGCAGATGAAGGTTAGATCACTAAGAACTATTACATAAATATTCATCATAGTTGATTTGTATTGTAGTTATGAGTTTTATTGTTTTCCATAGAATGGCAGATTGCTTCCACTTTAGTTTTTATATGAAAATAAATTTATCTGTTACTAGCAACCAAGTACTAAAGTACACAGAGTTTGTACATTATTTAGGCCAAGTGGTTTTCTTTTTTGGTGGGGGATTGAAGGGTCTGGGGTTCGAGATAGCTGATGCTCCTTAGCATGTTTCACGCTTGCAGTTGTGTATGAGTAATAAAATGGATGGTTAATCCGATTACGCTGATGAAAGAGTCGAACAAATCTCTCATCAGCAGGTGTTGCTTACTGGTAGCTTTTTCTCTGATTAGTCATTAGAGACCACTATACCCGATTCCCATGGGTCTCTGATTAGTTTTTAGAGACCACTATACCCGATTCCCATGGGTCTCTGATTAGTCTTTAGAGACCACTATACCCGATTCCCATGGGTCTCTGATTAGTCTTTAGAGATCACTATACCCGATTCCCATGGGTCTCTGATTAGTCTTTAGAGACCACTATACCCGATTCCCATGGGTCTCTGATTAGTCTTTAGAGATCACTATACCCGATTCCCATGGGTCTCTGATTAGTATTTTAGTCCTCCCGTGCCATTCAATTTAACAAATTCCCATTTTAAAACAAAACTTCAAAATTTTATGAACAAAAAAAGAAATTGGAGAAAATGATTACAAGATATTGACAAAGTTTACTCATCAAACTGTGGGTTTTCACTCTTATCTTAAATTATACGAATTCTACTCATCAAACTGAGGTAATTTAAGATAAGAGTGAAAAATAAATTCTTAGTAAAAAAATCTGTTGCCTGAAATTTCAAGAAAATAAAAATTTCTGACCTAAATAAAATTGGCCAATTTTCAAATTTACCCTATGTTTTAGAGCATATGTTAAATCACATGGTATCTGACCTAAATAAAATTGGCTAATTTTCAAATTTACCCTGTGTTTTAGAGCATACGTTAAATCACATGGTAGTATATAATTTTACTAAATAAATGTTTGCAAATTTGTTTATTTTTTAGACATTTTTTCTATAACATTACAGATCTTACGTGAGAAGTGTGTAATACTGGGATTTTAAATATATCTCTTGTTTGTCACAAGTCACTCTCCAGTAGGTGGTTCCTTCCGTACCAGAACCTGCAACTAGACCTTTTTACACTTAAAAGGTTACGCGTGAAACTTAAGAGTATTATTGTGAATAAAAACTGTAGGCTAATATGATGTATCTCATTAACTAGACCTGAAAAATGAAATTTCTCACGTTGCAAACTTAGACATTTTATTTTTCAATATTATTCTCTAGAAACTAGTAAAACAAATGAGGATCAATTGTGGAGATTGGACACAGTGTTGAAGAACAAGTTAGTATTTAGCAGAGGTTCATCACAAATGAAATTAAGCAAATAAAAACCTTGTCTTACAAGTATAACCCTAAATGTTGGACAGAAGAACTATTTAGGTGGATACTTGGTTTTAAAGAAGTCCAATTTAATTAATGGGATCTTTGTACCTTGTGTGCTAGAAATATAAAAATATAAAAGTTGTCTACCGGTACAAGCATATTTGTTTTTGAGGCATATTCCTTAATTTGTTTTGTTAATTATTACTATTATTTATTATGTTCATATTTACGTACTTTTTCTCTGTTGTTTAGTTGAGCTTTCTGTTTAGTTTTTTTATGCATAATGCTGCCTCATACTTAGAGAGAGTGAATAGGTAATATTTTCACAGCGAGAAAAAATTATTTGATACTGGGTGGCCACTGTAGGTTTTTGTCATGATAGCTATAGTATGTGGCCATTTGTAAATTAGTGCATCAGTCTATGTAAATAAGATGTCTTGTCAACAGCCATAAGTCTTCTTGTGTTGAATTTTGTAAGTGTTGCTTTCATAAACAAATTTTTGTGATTAATTTTTGGAAGATTTTTCTTTCTGGTTCTTTTTCCCAACTTCTGGGGTAAAGGTTATATTGTTGAAGTTTTGCCAAGGTTATATTGTTGAAGTTTTGTCAA
>NW_013669388.1:9270-16311 GCF_000517525.1 Limulus polyphemus
GGTTATATTGTTGAAGTTTTGCCAAGGTTATATTGTTGAAGTTTTGCCAAGGTTATATTGTTGAAGTTTTGCCAAGGTTATATTGTTGAAGTTTTGCCAAGGTTATATTGTTGAATTAAAGTTTTTGAAGTTGTGTCTAGAATATATTATTGATTAGAAGCTGTTTTAAGTATAGACGTATTCAGTATTGTGTATAAAAGTCTGGAAATAGTATGTTTCAATTCTTTTACTCATGAAAGTTCAATTAAATTCTCTGTTGTTTATAAGAATCCTAATATTAACATTTCCTTCACTGTAGAATAAAGGATTAGTTACATGCCAGGTTTAGCTCTAAAAGTTTTATGAAACAAAGGTAATTAATTTTTCATAAACCCAATATGCATGTAAAACAAAGAATTGTTTATAATATCTTAAATTGGCTATTACTAAAATATCATTCTAAGATTATTTTTCTCAAGTAAAAAAACATGATGAAAAGTATTCTTTTATAGATTTTGGATATCTGAATTTGGAATGTCACTGAAATATTTTGATTGTGCAATGAAACTAACAATAAGTATATTGAAGAGTTCAAAAAATTGTATTTCTTTACATCAGTTACTCAAATAGAAACCCTTCACTATGGTGATCAAACTGCTATAAAGAAACTTCTATCTTGTAAAACGAGCACACTGTCTTCGGGAACTTTGCTTACCATTGCACCATTACTTACCGTGGATGGTTCTGCCGTACCAAAACTTCTTGGTAAGTTTAGTATATACCATATAATGCTGTGTGTAACCTCTTATACTGCAGTCATCATGTAGTTTTAATTATTTTGAAAATTTAGAAAAATATTATCCATAAGAAAATTATAAGAAAAACAAA
Organism: Limulus polyphemus; assembly: GCF_000517525.1. Classification (NCBI taxonomy): domain Eukaryota; kingdom Metazoa; phylum Arthropoda; class Merostomata; order Xiphosura; family Limulidae; genus Limulus; species Limulus polyphemus. Next base: position 10,138 of record NW_013669388.1, read on the forward strand.
TACGTTCAAGTGGTTTTGTTTTTATTTTACTATAAGACTTAAAATATATTTCCAATAAATCTTGAGGTCTGTAAATTTACTACATTGTAGTGTCACAAAACTTTAATTAAAATATCTATTTTGTCTAGAATCATATCTTAAAGATACGGCTAAGAGCTCCACAACAAGGAAACAGGTAAATTCTCAATTTTTGAAATCATTTGAAGTATTTATTCTGTTTTGTAGTTTGCAGTTTACAGGTTATCATTGTTAAACATGATATTAGGATGCTAGAAACCTAACATTACCTTACATAATAACTGAGTGACATATTTCAGTTGTTGTTTTTTTGCTCAGTGATATATTGTATCTGGTCGTAATACAAAAGGTGAATGATAATTATTCAGAATTTTCCTAATTTAGGTTGTAACAAGGAAAAGCTGATGTTTGTGTAGAAAATACTTCCACCTATTCTAAGCATTATGTATTATAAATATATTTTAATCATAAAATAAATTATCTTTAAAAGTATTTCTATATTATCATTATATAATTGTTTTCAAACTCGATGAAATAATCTAGGTGGGGGAGTTGTACTTAACATCAGAAGTCAAAATAGAAAAACTTTTTTTAACATAACAGATTATCCTCAAACAGTGAATGTTGTTTTTACATATCATTACTTTACCAAACATTTCTAAGATTTATGTTATGTTAATATTTTATGGTTGTTGTTTTTTTTAGATTATATCTGTATTTCTAGAGGGATTAGAAACAGATGATCCCCAAATACGACAAGGTTCTTGTTGTGCATTGGCAGCACTCAAAGTAATTGTTTGTTTTTTTTCATATCTGTATTTCAAAATTTTGGTTTTCCTATTACATTTTAATTGTTAAATCTCCAAAATATTCAGGTTTAGAAAATCAGTGAGACTCTTATAAACAGAAATTTAAACAGTCTCATTTCCTTACTTATATTTACTAAAATTTAAACTACTTAATTTAGAAATCTATAATTAAAACTATGTAAAAAAATAAACTGGTTCTCAGACATAAAAATCTGAAACATCACCAAGTGACCAGGCTATTTATTTTTTTTATTTGCTAGTTGAGTTTTTATTAAGGTAATCCATAAAAGATGTGCTCATTCAGAATCCATTTCAAAAAGAGCAAATGTTTATTCCAAAACATATTTACCTCCTCTCACACTATAGCTGTTACTCGACTGTCAGGGTTTCTTCATTTGCCCATCTAGACATTGGTCTGGTTTTTTCACTTGCTCCAGTCTTTTATACCCCATTTAATTGCCCTAGGCGATATTTGTCTTGTGACACTCCACCTACGTCAATGCATTCCCTATCCTGGTACTGTATATAAACACCTCATTCAGATAATCGTATCACTTTTTCTCAAGAAAACGTTTGCTAACGGGTTTCTCCATGCTACGATTGTTGGAGATACTTTGAGCATTCTTTCTGGTACCTAGTTAGTTTTCATTAAAAAAAAGTACAATAAAATTCATTTGGCAAGCTGATATAAAGCATGAGTTCCCAGATTGTTATTTCCAGGCACAGAGGGAAATCAAGTCTCGCCTATCCCACCTCTGATATCTAGCATCGTTCCACAAAATCTGGGAGGGAGTCACTCTCATTTGAGGATTTCAGTGATGTTATTCATAGTGAGATGAAGATATATATATTCGGTTCAGTGGTGCTCCAACAGAGGGCTCTGAGGCTGCAGTTGAGAGTGGTCCAGGACATTCTGGAGAGAATTTAGATTTGCTTTTTCCTGCACCTTCTTTTATTCTGTTGCCTTTTGGGAGGACACTTTGGGATAAGCTGCCACAGGCTCCTTTTCTTCAGTTGGTTAATTGAGTGTGTGATGTTTTGCATTTTTCCCCTTTTTTCCCCCCAGTTGCTTTTGAGCCTGCACCTTACTTGATGGCTGAAATGTTTGGGAGTGAATTTTCCCTCCATCCACTGACATTGTGGTTCATGTAGGGAGGTTTACTTCTCAATTACATGAAAGGGACAGCTATACCTTGTCTGCCATGGTTGTCGGAATCTCATAACCTACCACCTCCAAGTAGAAACATTTTCAAACTCTCAAATAATACATCTGCTCCTGGCAAATTGGCATTCTAGAGCAGAATTTGTAGTTAACGTGAATAGATCAATGTTCTCTGGTGGGATAGTGGTAAGTCTAGGGACTTACAACTCTAAAATCCAATGTTTGATTCCCTGCAGCAGACACAGAAGATAGTCCAACAACTTTTTATGGTTTGTCTTGCCTTATATATGGTGCCAAGTTATTTATTATCCTTTTAAACTTTGTTGGAAGACTCTGAGGATCAACAAGTTCAATGATGATGAGCTGTAACCATTGTTAGCATGCACATCGGTTTGATTGTTCACTTCTACATTCATCCCTGTTGTTGTTGGCACCTTGGCTTTCATTGGCTTTTACAGGGGTTCATAGTTCCACCCCTGTTCGAGGGTCCTGACCTCAGACATCAGCTCTTTGGTCAGTTGGTACCCAGAATAGATTTTGTCCAAATCCAAGGGTTCCTCTGCTTGGTCGTAATGCTGCCAGCGGCATTAGTGACTATTGTATGTTTTCAGGGTCAGTGGGGCCTTGACTTCGAGAATTTCTGGACATGTAGTAAACCATAACCACAGGTACATGGGCATTACAGGTCCTTGAATCAGGATTAGTCATTCAGTCAACATCTTCATCATCTTTATCCACACAACCTGTAGTGTTTTTGTCTCCTGCAGATCCTTGGATTTTGGAACTTAGTTCTAGAGCTATCAGAGTTTGGTTGGTCTGGGGGTGGAGAGAGAGTCATGCCAGTTCTTCTGGGGTTTTATTCCTGTGAGTATGTTTGGCCTACAAAGACAGGAGATTAGTGTCCAGTCAACAATCTTTCTCATCTGTATTAATTACTGGATTCTCCAAGGTTTGCAAGCAACTTATTCCTCACTCTTGAGTTGGCATTTTTTACTAGGATTGTGGATGTCCAAGTTTGATGTCATCAGCTCCCAATAGCGGTGGCATCCCACTACTATAGACATTATTTTTGCACAAGGGTCAAGTACTACAAATCTCTCATATCTTTTGGACAAGCACCCAAGAGATCTCTTCAATGGCCTTTATGTGACCAATGGATCATAAACATCAATTCACCGTATTCCCCAGTTTCTTTATTCAGGATCATTCTCTTCTATCTCAAGGTATTGTTAGATTAGGACAATACTAGAATATTAGTTCCTCTTCCACCACCTCATCAAGAGATCCATCTCTGTATGAATGTCTCGCTTCAGAGTTGGGGTGCATATCTCAACAATCAGGAATTCCAAGATCTACGCATGGATGACAAGGCTTCCCTACACAATGTTTTAGACCTTCTTGCCCTTCAAAAGGCAATGCCTCACAGTCTGGGCCTATTAAGGAGAAAATTGTCAGGCTTCACTTCGACAATTCCACTGTGGTGTCTTGCATTTCATGTGGAGGGAGCACTTGGTCTAGGGCTCTTTGTTTTTGAACCTTGGGACCACTCCTATCATATCACCCTACTATCATGTTATGTTCCATGTGTGAAGACTTCAGTGACAGATCAGTTGTCTCAACCCAAACAGATTCTCTCAACAGAATAGATAGAATGTTCTCCTCCTCTTTCCTTCCTGTTTCCTTAGGGGATCTATGGTAAGTTTTCAACATGTACACTTCACACCTAGTTGATATACCTGTGTTAGGCATGGTTCAGGTGACCTTTATGTGGCTTTACTGTTATTTACACATGGGAGAATTAAGAATTGCATGTCATCAGTGCTCAGACTTTGGTAAGTTAGATATTTATGTGTTCTTTGTCATCTAAGTTACTTTAGATGAACTGTAAATTAGTAAATACTTGTACTACACCCAGGTATTACACGTGGTGCACCTCTCCTTTCCTGATCCATTTTTCCATGTCCATTTACCACAGGTGGTGGAATACCTTCTGCCTTTGGTCTCCTCGACATGGTTTCAGTCCTTCCCACCCTTCTGTTCCTCATCTTTCCATATTCTTCACCTGGTTGTTTGACAATGGCTTGTCCACTTCAACCATGTCTAGCTAATAGGTGGTTTTGTCAAACACCTTCTCTTTTGCCAGGTTTTGTTTTCCCATGTCATTTCCCTCTTTTTGAGTCATGTATCCTCCAAATTCCTCTGTTTTGCCTGATTGGGATCCCATTGTAGTCCTTTATGCCTTTCTCGTTCTCCCTTTCAACCTTGTCTTCATGCTCCATCTACTTTCTCTTCCTCAAGACCTAATTCCTTCTCCTCCTTGTTTATGGAAGTCCTTGATAAGATGTTTCTGCCTTTAATATTACCCACTTCCTCTACCATTCCTCTTATGTCATTCTATATTCTGTCCAGTCCTTCCTCCTTCAAATCTATGCTGCTTATGAAGGCTGTTTGGTTTTCACACCCATTTCTCTACCTTCCATTTCACACCTGAACTCCCATCCCATTCTTGATTCTTTATTCCCTGGAACCCTTCTGTTTCCCATGATCTGTTCCCTGTCATGCTTACTAGTTGGGTTCATCAGCTCATTAGGCTGGCATATTTGAACTTATCCATGGGAGGTCACCATCTCCACAATGTTTCTTCTCATCACTATTTCCTTGGCACCACAACTTCAACATTCTTTTGAAGAGATCATTTAGGCCAGAATGTGGACTACTCCCAATACTTTATTTACTCATTATCTGCATGACCTGGCTGTATCTCCCTCTTGTGGCGATTCTGCACATGTCCATTTGCCTTTGTCTTATCACTTCATTTCATTTATTTTCTTATATTCGAAACCCTAATTTTAACCACTGATAGTGGTATCCTACTCTGTGGTGGGTGTTCTTTGGTCAGGTATGCTTTACCTCAAACTAGCACTATTTATTGATTATACTATGATTCTCACTGTAGAGATGGGGTGTTCTGCAAGATTACTGATGGCTTACCCAGTTGTATGTATGTATGTATATATTTATAGACACAAGTAAATTTCACTGAATGGTGGACCATCACTCATGGACTTCTTTTTTTTTATCCACAACCTCCTAATTCTGAGGACGAGTTATGAACCTCATCTCTCCGATTTAGGTTGTATATGTACATAGATACTGCTGATTATATTTTACTATGCACTGCATCTTCTCAGGATTAAAAGCATTTGTGCATGTCCTCCTAATGCCGAGGACGAGTTATGGAACCCCATCTGTCCGATCGAGGTTGTGTATGTACATAGTTAATTCTCTTTACATTTTACTATGGATTGCACCTCTCACAACGAATTGCACTTGTGCATGTCCTCCTAATGCTGAGGACAAGTTAGGAAACTTCATCTGTTCGATTGACGTTGTGTATGTATTCGTTCATATCAGATTCATTTCCTACTTCAAGGGCAAAGAGCATACCTGTTCCAGAAGTAGTGCGGTATTCCACATATATGCTTAGTTCATCCCAGAGTACACCCATTCATTCTTGGTGGTTGCTTTCTGCTTGGTTTCTATGTTGTGTGCCTAAACTGACTCCTCCACCTTTACAATGTGGGAGTCTAGCTTCATGTAACAGAGGTAAGACTATATTGGAGGGAGCTAGCTGTGCCAACATAGATGACACAATACTATTGGTGGAGGGTAGTCACATGATATGTATGTACATGTTCAGAAATGGCATGAAATTAATGGGGGGGGGGGGGTATGAAGACTGGTGCACTTATTTCAAAGCTTTTTTTAGCAATGCTTAGAGGGCAGAAGAAGATCGAGATAACTTTGTGTAAAAGGAGGTAAAACCATATCAGAAATACATTTTCAGCATAAGAAAAATATTATCTTCTGATCATTGTCCATCTTCAAACAAGTAATGTTTATTCCCTTGCCTTACCTTCATTGTGTAGTTTTCAGTTGATGACTGTTATATCTATTTGTACTTTTCAGAGATATGTCTTTTTCAGTGACTCGTTTACTCTCCTTTCTTTTCAACAACTCCTCCATACAAAGTTTTCAGTGTTTTCTTGGATCATCTGTGAAAACCTTGAGTTCAACAACTCCTCCATACAAAGTTTTCAGTGTTTTCTTGGATCATCTGTGAAAACCTTGAGTTCAACAACTCCTCCATACTAAAGTTTTCAGTGTTTCTTGGATCATCTAGTG
>NW_013669388.1:16917-22516 GCF_000517525.1 Limulus polyphemus
GTGAAAACCTTGAGTTCAACAACTCCTCCATACAAAGTTTTCAGTGCTTTCTTGGATCATCTGTGAAAACCTTGAGTTCAACAACATACAAAGTTTTCAGTGTTTTCTTGGGTCATTTGTTCATCTGTGAAAACCTTGAGTTCAGTCTTTACTTTCACTTTTCTTCTGAATTGGCCAGGTGGTTAGGGTGCTTAACTTGCAATGTGAGGGTTGCAGGTTCAAATCCCCATCTTGCCAAACATGCTTGCCCTTTCAGCCATGGAGGTGTTATAATGTGACATGTTTTTGACAGTAGAGAACAACTCGAGCAGCATTCTGGCTTAATGTTTTTGTGCTGTCTGTATTGATGGTTAAATCGTTTTTGTTTTAAATTTGTTATAGGTGAGTTTTCTCACTTCTTTTGAATGATTAACTGAAAGCTTTCGGAACCAAGAGTTAGGGAAAAACTAAAAATTTTATCCAATGAGAACCATAAAATCGTTTACGTTTCTTAGTCATTAGCCACACCTTTTCTATGTCACGTATGATCTTAATTTTTATATAAAGATTTTCTTTAAAATTCCATGCTTTATCAACATTAGTCTGTTCCTGCGATCTTTAAAACAATGTTTAATGTTAAGTTCGTAAATAGATGACTTATCACAGAAACTAGTAACTTTCTTTAACTATAAAATGTTTTGTTTTAGGCTTTTGAATGTACTGAGTTGCTGGCATACCTGTCACATGCTGATGAGAACTCTCTTGTTCGGCATGAAGCAAAAAACACACTCTTCAAGTTTGGTAAGTCTTCGTTAACTTATAAGTTGTATATGAGAACATTTACACAACTCGGTAACATGTTAAAGCTGTTTCATTGCAAGTTAAGAATGTAACATGATACCTTGTAAAGCACTTTTTTAGTAAATTAATAGAATTTTTCACTTTTATTGAGTAGAATATAAATAATAAAATGTTTCATGATTCTGGGTATTTTACCTTTCATAAAAATTGTAATCCTTAAAAACATTCCAATAAAAATGTTAAAATGTTTCAAGATTCTGGGTATTTTACCTTTCATAAAGATTGTAATCATTAAAAAACATTCCAATAAAAATGTTAAAATGTTTCAAGATTCTGGGTATTTTACCTTTCATAAAGATTGTAATCCTTAAAAAACATTCCAATAAAAATGTTAAAATGTTTCAAGATTCTGGGTATTTTACCTTTCATAAAGATTGTAATCCTTAAAAAATATTCCAATAAAAATGTTAAAATGTTTCAATTAGAACACTTTTATGATAAACAACAACAAAACAAAACTCTTTATTCAGTAAGTCTGTGCTGCTTGTTTGTGCTCCTTTGTCTAGACATACGCCAAGTTTTCATGAGTGAGGAAGTCTCGTGGTATTCTTTTATAGTTATTATAGACAATTTATAATGGAACTAGTTTGGCCTGGTGGTAAGGGCACTCAACATGCAATCTGCAAATTATGGGATTGAAACAACTGGTAAAAAGTAACTCAAGAGTTGAGGATGGGTGCTCTTGACAGCTGCCTTATTAGCTTTGCAATAAACAAACAGAACCATTGCATTTTGTCTCAATACTATTTTTTTTTATATATATTAACAAAAACAGCTGTAACTCTTTCATCGCAGTAGTTGAATGAGGTCCAACTTCTCATTTCCTAACATTATAATTTATACAGCAACCAAAGATTTGAAACTCGTACAATTTCAAACAGATGTACATCGTCACTAATCTAGATGTTCCCTAACTTCAATTTTTTGAACAAAAGTTTTATAAACGAAAGTGTATTACTTTATAGATCCATACGATTTCCTGTTTTTTTAATCAAACATTATCGAAATTGCCTGATTTATTAGTTTCACCAAGATCTCACATTTCCTGCTAATATTAGTGTTTGTATTTATATAGGTCAACTTTAAGGTAATTAATGAAAATTAAGAGCTGTTTAGCTGTTTCTTTTTTAAGTTTAATATAAATATTACAAGTAAGTAAATCACCTGAGAGAAGAAGTACAAAACAATCATAATAGAGCATTAGAATAACAAGAATTCCACTGTAATCCAACAAATTACCAAGATACTGAGCATGAATTATCTTGTCTTTATAAAAGCTACTCAATCTCAAAATCAGTTATGAAATCTTCTAAAATTATTTTTCAGAATTTTTAATTTAAATCCATTTACCATTAACAGTACTTTAGAATAATTGACCACAAAATTACAATTCTGGATTTAGTTTATTAACTGAAAACAATTGTAAACACAGTGTAGCCTCATTATAATGTGAATCACTATAGAGCTGGTCTCGGTATAATGTAGATCTCTCGTGGACCCCAAAATTCCAGGCCTAGCTAAAAGTTAATTAATCAGTTTGAATTGAGGGTATTTACTTAGTTACAATAATTTAGTAGCTGACCAATGAAGTTTCCCCATCTTAATTAAGCAAGTTAACCAATGAAATTTGGTTATTCTCAATGACTGCCACTTAGCCCCTCATAAATGAGGCACCCAAACAACTACAAAACATTAGTACTTGTACAATTTAAACAATACTATCATCAGGTCCGCTATTAATGTCAATTGCAAGAAGAGAAAATCATACACTATCACCAAAAATCTCACCATCATAGATGAGATAAAGAAAGGGGCTAACCAGGCATCCATCTCAAAAAAACATGGCATCATTGAATCAATGCTATTTGGCTGGTTAAAAGAAGATAAGTTGTGATGGTTTTCTCATGGTTTCTGGCAGTTTGGGCATTCACTGGAAATTGCTGTAATGTGGGCCCACCGTATGTGGCAGTTTGACAGGACATCACTGTAATGTAGGCACACCTTATGTGGCAGTTTGACAGGACATCACTGTAATGTAGGCCCACCTTATGTGGCAGTTTGACAGGACATTACTGTAATGTAGGCACACCTTATGTGGCAGTTTGACAGGACATTACTGTAATGTAGGCACACCTTATGTGGCAGTTTGACAGGACATTACTGTAATGTAGGCACACCTTATGTGGCAGTTTGACAGGACATTACTGTTATGTGGGCCCACCTTATGTGGCAGTTTGACAGGACATCGCTGTAATGTGGGCCCACCTTATGTGGCAGTTTGACAGGACATTACTGTAATGTGGGCCCACCTTATGTGGCAGTTTGACAGAACATTGCTGTAATGTGGGCCCACTTTATGTGGCAGTTTGACAGGACAGCACTATAATGAGCCTCACCAGTAACGTGGTCCTGGGAGAGACATGAATCCTGACTACCAGATTATATCAAGGCTTCACTTCATATTTATACCGTACAGTAGACCAGAGGTTCTAAGTAACTCATGCTTGGAACATTAAACACGTATTGTAATGATTGACTTGTACAGTGCTTCATAAACCATCATTATTAACTATGCTATACTTATAATTAACAGTACTTTATTTAAAGAATTTACATTGTTTTAACATTTGTTCTAATGATTAATTAGTTTGCACTGTGCTTAATATGTTTAACATTTTTTAGTAACGACTGGTATTTGTTTTTTACATATTTGACCCAAATTCTAATGACTTAACTGCATTTTTACATAGTGTTTGACATACTCTCTAACTTATTGCATGTTAAATATGTCATTGTCTTGTACTGTTTGATATGGCTTCTAATGACCTGTCAATTATTTTCTAATGTACAATGTTCAGTGTAATAGAAGTAATTATCTTTCAGGTGAAGAAGGAAAACGAGCTTATGAAGAGTCTCAGTTGTTCACAAATGGTTTTCAAGGATTCGGTATCAAGTGATACTTACGATAGTTATTGTGGATGATATAGATACCATTTATTAATCCTGACATATTATATATATATATAACAGAATAAAAGAAGACCATGGCCTGACTGAATAGAAACCAAGTCATCTGTTTTATGCTCAAGTTTCATAAAAGTGCATACATGTAAAGTTGAAATGCATGTATGAGCATAAATCTGACTAGCCTACGCACCGAACTTCAGTAAGCATCTAAACTTGCTCATGCTTCGACTGTATAAAAACATGCTTGAGTTTATGGTGAAACCAAAGCAGCATTATTGTGATATATTGTAGAGAAAATTTACACTTGCTGTATTATATGTTAAACACAATGTTCACTTTATTGAATTTCTCTTGAAATAAGATATTGATATTGTATAGGAAACCAAAGGTTTATCTTGAAGCAAAATATAGAAGAATTTTTTTAAATAATATGTATATAAAATTTAGTGTTTTATATGGTGTAGATGCTAATTTTGACAAGCTGATCAAAATATGGCAGAAATATGTATCAAAAATAAAATACGTGCAAACAAGTTTGAAAAGAGATCTTTAAGCTTTGTGTACTATTAAACATTTTTCTGTAAATTTTGATATGTTGATGTATGCATTAGCCATATTTTAACAGTTCAAATAAGCATTATTATTTATGTATTAATATTATTGCTTTTAGTAGTGCACTTAATTTATTTTCTTATGGTTATTACTTGTAGTAATCACCATTTGAAATACGTACAACAGTGTATAATCACTACTTGAATTTTAGCTTGAATTTTGAATGTTAACAGGAGTGGCAAGATTTGATATTTTAGAGTAATCGTATCAAGTGTTGTGGCGAGTAAAGAAAATTACCGTTTTTATTTTACCTGGAATTTTGTATGATGTCAAGTTCATATACTATAAATAATAAAACAAAGTTTTTTTTTCTATCAGAAACTTGAAGTTGTGATGTATTTTATTTATACAGTGCTTTACCTTAGTAGTAAAGTATTGATTTTCTTTACGAATTTTGAAGTTGCTTGTACTAGTGAAAACGAATTTCTTTTATAAGGTGGATAAAAGTCTGAGAAAAAATATATTTTAAATAATTCTTGTTTTATGATGTATTTTTACAGTGTTCGCTTTACTGAATTTGAAGCTCTTATGGACTGCATCATTGTTTCATTGCTTGTGATGTGGGCTGTGCATATGGCATAGTGGTAGCGTACCTGGCTTGTGAATTTGAGGGTTTATGGTTTGTCTCATTGCCACAAAAATGCACTTCACACTTTAGGGCCATTGTGTGATAGTCAAGTCACATTGTTTACTCAGACAAGAGCAGCCTAAGAGATGGTAGTTGGTGCTGTTGATTGGCTGCTTTTCCTCTGTTCTGTCAGTTTAAACTTAAGGACGTCTATGTGCAGATAGCCCTTTGTATAAAAATTTAAAATCACTGATGAAGGCTTCACACAGAAACCAGATTTTCTTCTACTTCTATAAAAACCAGGAATCCAGTAGAATTTATTATGCTGAGAACTGGTTTATCAAAATGTGTACTTGAAATATAAGTTCCTCATCAAACAACATTCTTATTATGATAGTTCACTGTAGGCGAAATACTTTTTAACCATCAATCTTAAGCTTTATAGTTAAGGATTGAAGAAATGGTTACAGCATATATTATTTTTTTATATAAGCATTACAGTTAAGCCCGTCTCTAAACATGATGAATTTTTTTATTTGTGCCTAGATAAAGCCCCCCAGTGGCACAGCGATATGTCTGCAGACTTACAATGCTAGAAACCGGGTTTCGATA
>NW_013669388.1:22934-39395 GCF_000517525.1 Limulus polyphemus
AGTGAAACAACATATTTAAGCATTTAATTAAAGAATTCTGATGTAACAAAAAAAAACTTGTAAATCATCAGAGCTCGGTTATTCATTTATGAAATACCTCATTTGTTCTTTTCTTCAGAAAGAAACTTTTTCAAACATATCTCGCAAATTAAAACTTGAAAATTTTCTAGCTCTATTTCCAATCCTTTTAAGAAATTGATACTAGCATGAGCCAAAACTGTCTGTGTGTTATAGATATTACAGTTCTACTCACTTGGGGGAGAATAAAGTGTAAAGATTCTTTATTTTTTTTTTACATAAAAGAGTAGTTAATATTTTGTATTTGATAAAGCCTACTGGTTTTCTTTTCAAAGCTACAATCTGAAAATGACATTTAGTCTAAAAGATTACTTATTATGAGAACATTAAAAACTTTAGTATCAAAGACTATATCTGGACAAACACAACTGGCAACAGTTATGTCTGCATAATAACTCATTATTTTTACGAAGTATAAATGACTAAAAAAACGTTGATATTTATTGTGATACACTCGTAGCCCAAATTCTGGTATATTGTAGTTTTTTATTATACCTTTTCATGCCTTTCTTTTTTCATCTAATTTTGAGAAAAATAATGTAAAATACCTATAATTTGGTGAATGGTAAAAGCTAATTAAAAGTAAATATAGTGTGTATTCTCTCTATTCCAATCATAATCATCAAAGTTACCAGTTAATTCCAACTATTACATTTTATCCCTTATTTACGTCTTTATACATCAATTTGACTTTTACTCAAAAGAAGGCTTAAAAGTATCACAAAAACTTAGGATGCTTATAGTGTGATTGATTGTATACTAAACTTAAAACCTATGAGGATAGCCCAGTCCTTATGCCATTCTTTTGAAACTTCTTTCAACTACTTTTTTAAGTAAATAGTAAAAGTAGAAAGTGAAAGATCACAAAGGGAAGAGGATTACCATGGGATAAAAAGTCAGCTGCACATAGCCTGAAAGGGAGCATTACATGCCACATAACAATGAAGGGCCCTGACCGAACACAGAAGCCTATCCGGATCCAGTCTAGGGCAAAAGTGGGAAACAAAATAAAAGGATGAACAACTCTACCAAGCTTCCGAGGCCTTAGGGAACAATCAGGATAAAGGAGAAGATAGGTATGGTAATAAAGGGTACGTGAAATGTTAATGACATACAAATCTGACCTATGACATCCACAGGCTAAGAGAAGGAGGAAATATGTTTGAAGGGACAGATTAAACAAGGGAAGTGATTCAAATGGAAGTAAAGTAATGGCATGAAGAACCACATTAATGTCCCAATTTGGAAGGGTTGGACGTCTGGGGGGTCAATGTATCCAGAACACGTGAGCATGGTATGATCAGGGTAAATAAAAACCTTACAGTATTGGAAAAAACACAAGTTATGAGATAGGGCTGCCCAATATCTGGAAAGCAAGGAGACCAACGGCCCATGATTGAAGGGCCAGGTGAGAAATTCTGTCACATGAGCCACAGAAGGCTTATTGGCAGGAAACCCCCTGTTAGCAAAGCAACAGCAGAATACTTTCTACTTGCACTGGTATACTTCCATGGAAGATGGCTGTATAGAACGAGCTAACAAGAAGGCAACTCAATGTGTGGAATTGAATCATCTCACCAAGAACAGGACAAAAGCCAGGGGTGGAGATCGAGATTTATGAAGTAGGTAGGGACAAGTGGTGATAGGAACAGACATTGTAGCTTTGGAAACCAAGGTTGAGCTGGCCAATAGAAAGTAATCAGGAGGACCCAACAATGAGTGGAGTGGACAAGAGAAATCACCCGAATAATTAATCGGATTGGAGGGTACTCATAAAGATATTTGTGTGGTCAATCCTGGCTGAAGACTGACTACCAAAGCCTGTGGATGTGGTACTGGTGACCAAAAAAGGGGCATCTTGGTATTGAGGCCTATGATAAATGCATTCAATTGGGGAAAACCCCACCAATGGCAATGATCCCTGAAAACAAATGTATCTAACATCCACTTTGTTGGATATATTTGGTTGGGGCACGACAGACGATCCGCGATGAGATTGAAAGCACCCAGCACATGACATGCGATTAGGTGATTGTGATGTGCATGGGCCCCGTATAATACACCCAACATCCAAAAACATAGTGGTGGTGGAAGAGAGTTCAGAGCAAGGTTCCATTGTTCATGAAGCGCCCACTGAAGGGATCTTATATGGGCATGATCTATAAGGACTAGTGCAGTCATTGAGGACCACATCCACAAAAGTGATAAAACCCAAGAGGGCATTGTGAACCAAAAGTTCCATCGAACAAAGATGTAAAGGAGTAGGCAGAGCACAAATGATATTCGTGTTGAAAAAGACCCCTAAATGGACTACATATTGAGTGGCTCGAAGGAATGACTTCTCTAATTTGATCAACCAGCCCATTGAGCCACCACAGAAAGGAGTTGGTGAGTGTGAGTGGCCGATTCCTGAAAGAGGCAGTCGTCTATGTAATAATAAAATCGCATCTCCAGAGCCTGGAGATGCTGTGCAGAAGCTCGAACTATGTGACAAAACATATAAAGAGCCGAGGCAAGTCTGAAGGGGGGTGCCCAAAAATTGGTAAACCACCCCAAGATGGACAAACTGAAGGTAAAGTCAAAACTGATGAGCAATTGGGATGTGGAGGTAAGCATTGGAGACATCTATCTTCACCATCCACAACCCTGGAGAAAACGCCCGTCTCAGGGTCAAAAAAAGACTATGGTAAACTTCCAGAGTACGATGAAGCAGTTGAGGTGAGATAAATCGATGACCGACCGCCAATTCCCGGTTTTATTGGGGACACCAAAGAGATGGGAACAAAAACTCGTTGCAAAGAGATGCCAGCGAGGAAAAAACTAATAGATGATCTTCCACCGGACTAGAATCCACAGAGTAGTCACGGAGGTTGCATCATCAAGGAAATCGATGAGAAGAAGTACCCCCAATCAGAAGGGCTGGGAGGATGAAAGATGGGAATAAGTGGCATATGCAGCCAAGACAAATTGGCTACAAAAGTCATAAGGGCTGATTGCTGGTGGACTGGTGTCACCAAAGGCTTGATAGTTTCTGAGACTGTATCAAAGACATAATGTTTCAGAAAAGGTGCAAGACACAAATCCCTGAAATAGGTTGAGGGTAAATTGACCTGAGCTAAAACTGCATCCCGACCTATAAGGTCCCAACAACAAAGAAACCACGTATGTAATGACAGAGATGACGAAAAAATGCGGGCTGAAGTGGAGAAGAAAAGTGTAAGGGTATCTGCAGAAAACCACTCAGGATTTCTGTCTCTGATAGGAGATGTATGGAAGAGAGATATCATAAAAGGTTGGTGAGGGTAAGACGTAGGCGAGAATATTGGGCATAGGTAAGACTGATATTATATTCGGGAGACACCCCCCATCCCCTCCCATATAGGCAATAATGAACCTAACAACTGCTGATCTAAAAACGGATAGTCTTCATGATGATAAGAAGGGGTGAACTGATCCCATCATTTAGTTGCGAAACAAATTGATCTGCATGCACTCGAATATCGGGGGAGGGAGTAAAACCCAAAAAGGCTTAGGAAGCTTGTTCACATGACAAGGAAAGACGAAGGGAATAAGAGATAGGAAAAAACATCACAAACCTGAGACAAAATCCATAAAGACCAAATTTAGCCTAGGTGATTCTTCAGGCTGTAAATGAGAAGAAACAGCAAACTCAGGAGGCGGGAAAAGATGGTCCAGTTTCTCGTCATCCTGAACAGCCCCCCAGTGGCACAGCCCATTGTTTAGCTTTGTGCTTAATTTACAAACAAACAAACATTCTAAACAAGATGAGCCGACTCAGAAAGAGCCTGGGTGATGTCAGGGGACAAAGGTTGACCCATGTAGTGCTCAGTCTCCTGACCTATATAATCAGAGAGATTCACTTTCAGGTCGCCCGCACCTTAGGCGTGGTGGTGTAACATGAACTTCGTAATTCATAGCACAAGAAAAGGTTCACAAAAGTCGAATGCCGAAATAGAGCAACAAGAAGGAATTGGTATAAAAATAAAGTCAAAAGGAATTACTTCGTGTGAAATAATATTTGTTTATTACATTAAAAGCACTAGGCACACAAAAGAGTACATCTTAACTCAAACAATGTCATTAGAGGAGTGTAGAGGGAGTCACATGCGTCACGTAAGCATATCATGCTACTGATGGTTAAGACATGATGCATGAGAAGGGTTAAATATTAGACTTCAAATATATTGCAAGAAGAGGGTGTATTTAAGTATTCAAGTTTTAGGCATTAGACAAAGTTATTGGAAGTTGTTGCCAAAAATGTGGTATTTTCAGGTGAGCTAAAAATACTTTTGAGTTTTGTTTAAGAAGCCCACCAAATATGAGATTGAAACAGTATAAAGTATTGCAGAACAGTGTTGAACTAGGTGGCTGAGCTAAAGTTAAGGAATAATAAGCAGACTGGGCACAAAGTGTGATACCCAATAAAAACTTTCAATGGTTACAGCAGTGTAACATGCGTTAACACGTGTCTGGTCATTATCATTCCACGTTTGTAAGGCCGTGATCTTGAGATATTACCTATACAACCAGTGAAGGGCATCACTCTAGATATCCTGAAACAAGGTTACTTTAAGCAATGTTCTCCACAGGTATTACCTACTTTGAAATAATAAAGGAACAATGGTAACTTAAAACAAAATTTACCTTAACGATTTTTCTATAAGTTCCTAAGAAGACAAACTACTTTATATCAAGTCATTTCTAACTATCTGGAGATACTCTGATTTTGCATGATAATAACTGTATGATTATACTGACACAAAATACTTCTGTTCAGGCAAACACTTTCCTGCATAGCCATATTATTTTTACTCCAAAAAACGAAACAATTTAGAATGCCAGAAATTTTCAAATGAATGTTAGAAATAATACCTCTTGACTTAATTGTGAAAATAAATATTATAAACAATATTTCATGACTTAATTGTGAAACTACATACACTGAAAAGATGTGAGTTAATTTCGTACACGGAAATTTTATCTTTGAAGTGATGCTGAATTTCTAAACTGACAGTTTTGTGCAAAGAAATGAAAAGGTTGGACACGATGTGTAACATTTTGTTGATGGTACCTCTGCAATTGGCCTGGAGCTCAACCCTTGGCAGTCTCTGGGCATTTTGTTGATGGTACCTCAGCAATTGGCCTGGAGCTCAACCCTTGGCAGTTTCTGGGCATTTTGTTGATGGTACCTCAGCAATTCCAAAATAGAAACACCTTGCTTTGTCTCCATAGTGTAGAGAGTGGTGGGATCTGCCTTCAATGTTGAGGTTCCCTTATTAATGGCAAAAACTCTCAATGGTAGTGGTGGAAGAAATGAGTTGGCTGGCTCATCCGCAATCCCATTGTGGTGGTGGCAGCGTCAGTGCTAGTGGCTGAAGCCTCAGCGGCAGCCACTGTCTTCTGGGAACCCATCCTATTCTGATCTTCTTGAAGTCTGTTGGACCCTCGAGAGGACCCAAGCCCCAAAAATGTTTTCTTAGGTTTTGTGATGTAGTCTATGACTCAGAGTAGCAAATACATATGATAATGCTTATGAGTGGTGATGTTGCACCAGTTATGGGACATTTCAAAAGCAGATTCCATTTCTTTTTGGCTGACATTAGCTCTTCCCAGGCTGGCATCAGTAGAGGTGATGTGGTTAGTTGCTGGGCCACTTAAAGGCTCAGCTGCTCCAGGGTCAGTGGATGGCCATTGAAGTTGTTGTTTCGGTGAAGAATGCATACAGATGAGGCTTTTCTTCTGCAGATTCTAATACTGCGTTTGGGGGCTGCTCATCCCATGGGAACTTCAGAGCAGCCTGATATTGGCTGTAGCAAGCTCTCCCATTTTCAATGCCAGCAATGTATCTTCATTCACGAGCCCAGGTCAGTTCCTAAAGTCCTAGGCTGAACAGCATAGTCTGTTCCTACACTGTAGAAGAAGTTCTGGGCATACAGATTTTCACCATATTAGTAGTCCATGATGCAGGTTAGAGAACCTTGTTAATTGAATTATTAACAAGGCAGGATAACCACTGGCTAGTTAAGAAAAAAAGTGAAAGTTGTCAAAAATTTATCTTGAATGGCGAAAGTACAGAGTGAAAACATAAGATCAGGTGAATTCCTATTGGTCAAAGTTTAGCTAGGTTTATAGAGTCAAAAAAGTCATAACTATTTCATCACCATCTACTCAAAAGAGAACAAGAAATGTTGCAAATCAAAGAAACTTTATTGATTAAACATTTAAACCTAGACATCAATGATGCATCTTTATCTTCTCTAATATGCCCAGAGTCCTCGTTGAATCATTGTATGATAGTTTTGTCAATAATGTATAGACACAGCTTATTGACAGGCTCCATCCTCTTCTGTATGCCACACATCCATCGTAACTCATACAACAATGGACCAGTCTGATGGAGTATGAGGCAAAGACATGTCCATCCAAATTCGTGCTACTAGCATGTACTAGAGCCATATCCAATCTCCACAGTGGAACATGGCTCCTATACTTTCTCTGTATTTGAAGGGCATTTCCCATTTATTTATAGGTGAATTTGTGTGCATTAACTAATCCAGACCTTAACCACTCTGTTGATGGAGGACAATTCATCATTGCAACATGGAATAGTCTCCCATCTGAAAAAAAGGAAATTTAGCAGGCAACCTGTACATCTATGTTCATTTGCTTTGTACACCATCATAACAAACAACATGTGTTCGTCCAATTGATTTGGCTGGGATTAACAAACCTGGCAAGCATATGCTTCGTAGTTTGTACTACCCATTCTGTTAAACCATCTAACTTGGAGTAATAAGGCAAAGTGTGAATTTTCACCACACCTAACACTTTCCACTAATCAGAGAATAACTGGCTGTTGAAATAATCTCTCTGAGCCACGTGGTCCTACCAACACATCAAGTAATAATTGCTTCAATGTATTGACCCATGGATAACCCTTGGTCCAATTTGTGAAGTAGTTAATGTTGACGACTTTGTACTGATGACATCTCCCAGTGTCCAAGAGTGGACCAGTGATATCCAGAAGAGATCCAATAATTGTTGGTTCAAGTTTACTGCCTCAGCCATGTCTTTTTCTGTATAGCACATACCATACAGTACTCACAACAGTGCCAACCATCTTGGCTCAAATGCATCTAGAAGAACTACCATTGAATGTTAGTGCAAGTGTGAGCAATTCCTTGGTACCCTCTATTCGTTGTATTATGTAATATCTGTAAAATATTTTGCTTTAGAGCTCTTAGGACCACTAACTACATCACAGTCTGAAAATCACAGCTTGGTGGTTCAGGGTAATGTTACATCATACCTTACTGCACTCGTAACTGACCATACATGTGCCACAGATTAATGTATATCATGAAATGTTCCCCCTGTTTGTGCTGGTTAGGTTTCACTTTGCTGCACAGCAAGTATATCCATGCTAGATCTGTGTCCTTCAGCTGCTCTTCCCAGAAAAAGTTTGATAGTGGTACCAATCAACTAGTGGATTCTCCTACTGCATGGATTGATGTTGCTGTTGTAGAAACTGTTTCAACTCTCACACATTGTCCAGAATCTGGACCTTCCATAATCGGAGAAGGTCTCATCATGAGGTGAGACTGTTTATCCCCATTTCAAGGTCGTGTGCCCAAGTAATGCACCACAATAAAGTCAACGGTGCTGCTATCTTGGAGGAATTGCACAATCCATTAGTATTACAATGTAAAATCAAGGAAACTGAAGAATTTTCACTTGATTACTAGTTCAGATCATACTCTTACCACTGCTACTTTACCATGATATGTAGAAACTTCACCTTACCTATGATGTGACTGAGCACATTTTCCTCATTTCAGCTTGTAATGGAACTACTAAGTTTGAAATGCTTACTATGTTATGTCATACAGCCATGGACTCGATACATGCCAGCCATCTCATTTTTGTCGATTGTGGTGAATGTTCTGATTCGCACATGTGCTGCCTCATCACCAGCTCATGTGATGAATTAGGTTTAAGTTATTAAACTTTCCATTAGGGAACACTTGTACATAAAAGCTGTTACAGGGGTCGACGGGGTTGTTGCCTGAGTGTTGATGTTATTATGTGCATTTTGGCATGTAACGTATAGTCATTATTAAAACTTGTTTTCTTTATTACATTTTGTCATTAAAGTTAAACCACATTGTAACACATAAAAGCTGTTACAGGGGTCGACGGGGTTGTTGCCTGAGTGTTGATGTTATTATGTGCATTTTGGCATGTAACGTATAGTCATTATTAAAACTTGTTTTCCTTATTACGTTTTGTCATTAAAGTTAAACCACATTGTAACTTCCCTGAGTGTTTAGTGGAATATACAACGAGAGAGCAATCACAAGTTTCAAGCTTGCTTCAGAGTTGGTAAGATTAAATAGACATTTTGATGCCATGATCACAGGATTTTGTTGTGGAATATTTTGTTTTTCCTAATGATTTATGCGAGTTTAAAAGAATGCTTTTTACTGAAAGTATTCACGACCTAGAGGGAGAGTTTCAAACTGAAATGAGATGATTATATGAAAGAGATGTCAAGTCTAAAAGAAGATCTCTCTGAGAAATAGGACTTTTGCTGGCATTGTGCCTTTCCCTTTGTGGAGATAAATGAATGTATTGGACTAGTTAAAAGATTCCAACTGGTTAAACACTTTAGATTTGGCCTCTAGATATTGGCAAGTCGATTTGTATGACCAGAGCAGACTTAAGACAGCTTTTAGCATGAGTAATGGCTTATATGAATTACTTATCATGCAACTCAGCCTGTGTAGTGGGATATAACACAACTTAGAGAATAACTGACTGTTTAATCAGCTCCCTGATCCATGTAGAATTCTTCTGATGCTTCAAACCATGCTATCCAATACTCTGCCAACACATCAACTAATGACTGTGCCACTATACCCACATGAGCTAATTATATGCTAAAAGCTCACAAATACAGATACTGCATGACAAAGAAAGACCTCCCACAGTCTTTGTGAAATACTACTGCCACTACTTCTATGGTAGGAGGTTTACTGTTTGGCTGGATAATGCTTCTTTAAAGTGACTAACAAACATTACAAATCCAGAAGTGATGATAGCATATCGGATAAGAATGTTGCAGGAATTTGACTGTGTCATCGTTTATTGCGCAGGCCCAAATATCAAAATGCATTCGACTGTCTCGCCAATGGTGAGGTCTTGTCTGTTTATGGATGTCCTAGACACTGTGTGGGAGTTGAAATCTAGAAGATTTTGCTGGTGGATGGATGCCACTAATAATACTTTAGGAGTTCCAGGAAGAGCAAATGAAGGACCCCAACATATTGTGGGTGATTCTTACCATGCAACAAGGTAAAACCTGACCAGCACCAAAAATGAAGAGAATGATGAATGCACATAATCTGTGGGAATTGTCTAGTCAGTTAAAACTAAAGGAAGGTGTTCTGTATTGCCACTATAACTCACTAAGCCATGGTTTTCTAATTGTACTAGAGCTAATGGTTCCCAGAGTTCTATAGTAAGAAATTCTCTAGACTTTACATAGCAAAATTAGTGGAAAACAGCAAGGTATTACCTGTACTTGTGTTAAAATTCGAAGATGGTTCTTCTGACTGCATTCAAGTTGAAATGTTTACAATGATTTGAGTAGTGATAGAGTATATTGTCCAGAGAAGGAACCAGCCAAGACAAGGTAAAATCTCGTCTAAGTATAGAAGGTGGGAGTGGCATCTGTCAGGAGTTAGCAAAATTTATTTCCTAAGGAATTTGAAAGAAAGATATGTAAACAGAGAAATTAATCTAGTTTCTTATTAAGCATAGAAGTACGTGGAGAAGTATTCAAGTTAAAGAAACAAAAAATTAAGATTTGTAAACACTTGTGCATTACGTGGCAATAAAACTGAAGTTTAAGATTTATTTTGCATGTTGCTTTTGAAATAAATGAATTAAAACTTAAATAATACAAAACTTTGAATTATAATGTACACCATAATGTTAATTTCATTTACATAGATTGATAGTTAAGTTGTTTAATTACATTTTGAATGTAACTCAATAAAATATTGTGACATTTGCACAAAATGGTATACTCGTACGCGTAGAGTTAATGGTTTCCTGTCAACTAACTCAATTAGGGTCCTATGTGGTTATATTTAATTCTAACATTTCTTACTTAACGGGAAGATTGGATTTATCCATAGTGACTAGCACCAACCACATGCTTGCCATTTTCATTCAACAAAGAGGAGGCTGTAATCAACATCAAACACACCCATCATCTACATTCTTGCACAACCTGCAGCATTAAAACAACTTATTTCATGGGCAGAACATGTATTATATCCTTAAAGCACAAAAGTAGTTAGAAAAAAGGGAACTCGGTGCTTTTCTAGGCTTCGTGTTTTGCATAAACTGCATAGATTGAGAATAAATGAAAATGCTTGAAAATTTCTACATTAAAATGAAAAGGTAGAAAGTGCATAGTATGAACACACACCACAAAATCATCTCAAAAAGTTTTTACCCATATTTGCTTCTGATGCTGAAAAAGCCTGAACTGTTTTGTGAAGTCTTGTAAATGTTTTCGTTTCTTTGTTCAGCCTGATAATTATGCATGTACATTATAAGTTAATTAGTTATACAGTTCTCAGTTTATTTCAAAATAAAGTTATTTTAACTTTCTTTTACTAACTGCATTTGTGGTATTTTAATATGAACTGATTTTACTACAGCTATTGCATAGTTAGATCCTCTTATAACAGCAGATTTGACAAAGGAATAAAGGGAGTAGTTTGTGTTTGAAAACTTGATTGAGTTTGCTTATGTATGAGAAATAATGAGACTGGACAAGTTTTAAAAATGGGCAATCTATATTATTATCAAACAAAAGTAAAATGCAGTTTATGTACTTACGTAGACAAAAAACAAACAACAACAATTGTTTCTATTTCATCATGATTAGGTATCTTTCTCTTTCAAAATAGATCCCCACAGAACTAAAACATGATGACCTTAAAGTATGGCATTTTCTTGATAAAATTATAATACATCTGAACCAAGAATACTCACTTTAATTCAACAAGTAAACTCAGTTTCTTTGTCCAGTCAACAGTGCCATCTCATAATCCTTGTTTTCTCACAGCACTGGTCGGCTGTAACATAAAGATATCATCAATTCGACCCGCAAAGGTTATTACAGTCGCTGATGCTTTAAACATGAGTGCTATGTTACTAAACATCCATTTGGGCAAAACAGACATTATCTACTATAGAGAACAAATAAAAAGTAATTAGAATAAGGCAAGTACAATGTTTTTCGTACTATGTGTTTATGTTAAACTGTATACACATTAAATAAACGAATATTTAAACAAATTCTATATAGTTAAAAGCAGGAAAAACCATATGATTATCTACATATCACGCAGTTTATTTCATTTAGTTTTAATTTAAATACAAGTTATTTTATTTCATTCAGTTTACTTCATCAAGTCTTCCAACAACTCAACAGTTTTTTCTGCTGGATGATCATCCATTGTTCTGCTCATTCTTCACTTCTTCTTTTTTTTTTCAATAATGCGTTCATTTTTGTTCTACCTTTTCATCATGTCGTATCTAATAAATCAGTAATTTTTTTCTTCCAAGTACTAAAATACACGAACCTTTGGTTGATGCGAAGATCAGACAACTGTGTTCTTGGTCTATCTTGAATCGTACAACATCATACAGATAATAACTAATGTCACTAGCCACTGAGTTAAGACGGTTTCACCCCTCATTCGTAACTCCAGACAAGAACGAATTGAAAGAATATGACTAAGCTTCATATAATGGTCGAGTGTGTATTATATGTAAGGTGTTTTGATATGTCTTTGTCTAACCATGGTGATTTTATATTTATTTGTATGAGTAGGCTTCCATGAACAATAAGTGAATTTTATTAATAGAAAATAAATTGGGTAACTAGAGTAGTTGATATTTCAAGGTTTTTTCGGCAGCAGTTGGTTAGTTGTTAAATGAACTGTACTATATACCTCACAGAGATTATTCTAAAGACAATTTCATGCTCATTTTTATGAGTCTGTACACTTTGTTTTAAATATTATTGTCGGCCTCTACTATTATCACAGTTTTCTAACTGAAATACTAGATGACACTGCGAAGTACGTTTTGTCGAGTCATGTGCTAAACTCAAAATGATGATAAAAGTTGGTAAGTATTGATCAGAAAAAGGTGTATAGCTGATTGGGATATATTGTACTGTTTATTGTTAATTCTGTGTTTTAAAATTTTCAAGTGTGAATAACTTGCTTCGTTATATAAAGGTGAACAATATTCGGAAAAGGTTAAATTATACGACAACGTTAATAATATTATTAGTAATTTTAGTTTTACTACTTGCTATTATTGTAATAATAGTATTGCGTAATGCTAGTAGAAGTACTATTACTGAGTATTATTAATATAGTATTAGTAACTATTACCGAATATTACTATTATTAGTCATAGTGTTAACGTTATTGTTTTTTATAATAGTAATAGAGTAGTACTTGACTAACGCTAATTTTTAACCATTAGTAAAACTAATAGTGTATTTGTAGGTCAACTGAAAGTCAGACGTTACAAAACACAACTGTCACTAGTGCCTCTTGTATCACACCATCTCGTATGGTATCTATGACTAAATCACCTAGCTCCATAAAGGATAATTTTTAAATTGCATGTATATTGTAGTATTACACTGTCATCAGCATTTTGATTTGTAGGTGGCCAGTTATGCAAATCATAATTTAGACGTAAGTTATTAGAGACACTCGTGGAAGAGATTTTTGCACCAATCAACCGAACCTTTGTCTAAATTTTAGTAAGTAACAAATGCTAAGTCTAGAATTAGTGGAAATGGAAGGTACTTTGGCATTAGTGCAAAAATTGCATCCATTGTTTTTATGTACACATTGTATAATTATTTATTTATTTTCCTGGTATAAATGCAATTCTAATGTGTACTAGTTCAATACAGACAATAGTTGTGATTTGTAGACTTTCCTGACATAAGTGCTACAAGAATAAGTTCTCTCTGTAAGGTGTTGGTTAGACCTCATTAGATATATCTGAAATCTTTTTTCATAAAATAATGCATAATGAACTTTTCATTTGCACAAAATACATGAAGGGGTAGTGTGCTGCAGACATATAAACGGACCTTATTGGTAGGACCCAGGCAGTTGTATCAGTATTTAAGAAGCCCTTCAGCTTGGAAATAATCAACAGCAGAATATCTTGTATGAAAATCTCATTAAATTTTATTTTGTAGGACTTTGAAGTAACATAAGGAAATTGTGGAGAGTTTTGGGGGGAAAAATTAATAACATTTGATTATTATATTTCAATATTAGAACAAAATTATGTATTTTATGAAGGCCACAAAATACTCACTCTCAAACACAGAAAATACAGTATATCTACAGTAAGTTAGTATCCCAGCAAACCCATCAAAATTGTGAAATCTCTATTAATATTTGGTCATAATTTTCCTTTGCATTATTCTCTTCTATATTTAAGCACAAAACTGATACAGAAAACAAAGGGACACACACACATAGTCCTGCAAATACACTTGTGTAAAATTTAGTTTTGTGCCACTTTTGAGGCAAC
Source organism: Limulus polyphemus (assembly GCF_000517525.1). Taxonomy (NCBI): domain Eukaryota; kingdom Metazoa; phylum Arthropoda; class Merostomata; order Xiphosura; family Limulidae; genus Limulus; species Limulus polyphemus. Next base: position 36,690 of record NW_013669388.1, read on the forward strand.
ATATCTACTAATTCATGAGAAATGAACATTATTTTTTTAATCTCTCTTCGGTGAAACTCGCAAAGACTAATATCATAGTTGTCAAACACGGAGATTATTATACTTGTGCACTAACTTAAAATCCAACCCACTGCTTGTTGCGATTATTTTTTTTTCCTATAACAAAAGTTCATTGTGAGCTAATTAGCTGTATCTCCAGATTATGGGTCTTTTATTGATGGGGATAATCAAAAACTACCCTGGTACCTATGTAATTATATTTAAAAAATCAGTCCTAAACCCAGCTTTTAAACAGATTACAAAGTTTATAATTGAACAAAATATGATAATATTTCACCATACATATATTCTCTTTGTACAAATTTGTTTATTTCTTACAATCTGTTACAGAGGAGAGGTCATCCTATATTAAAAGGGTAGGTGAGCTTAGGTTTAAAATTTGTAAATATTATTACACAAGCATTAGGTTTAGACTTTCGTTATCCTAACTAATCATTGTGAAGATATAACTAATAATGGCAGTGTAACATATGGATGCTCCTACTGAAGGAAAAAAAAATGTCTGAAAAACTCCACAAATAGTATCAAAATATTGGTTATTTTCTTTCCATAGTTATCAGAATTTCATGTAATTTTGGTCTCAACATTTGGAATCTACTTACAAACATAAAAAATTTTGATCTTCGTGTTCCGATACAAGAAATTATTTTTTTGCAGCAAGGAGATCAATGGGTTTTTCTCTCTCTAGTGGGATATTAAGTTGTTGAATAGGGTTCAGTGAAGAGCTACCAGATATTTCAGGTGTGGAGGGGTTACTCTGTTGGGATAGGTTAGTATCCTGACATGTTATTGATGGAGATAAGGGTTCAAGGGAGGGTATGATAGAGGAATATAGAGGATATATAGATATAGAGGATATCTGGAATCCAGATATCCAGATGATATCTTAAAAATATATTGCAGACAGTAAGACTAGAGGACACAGTTTAATACTTAACTCACGTGGTATTGCAGACAGTAAGACTAGAGGACACAGTTTAAGACTTAACTCACGTGGTATTGCAGACAGTAAGACTAGAGGACACAGTTTAAGACTTAACTCACGTGATATTGCAGACAGTAAGACTAGAGGACACAGTTTAATACTTAACTCACGTGGTTATTGTTAGTTTGGGGAAATACATGATTTGTAAGTGGACTAGTCTTTACATTATATTTACTGAATAATAGAAAAAAGCATATCTAACAATAGAAACCCTTGTAATAATGTCTGTAAAAACATCCTAAAATTATCTTGTCTTTACTAGTGACAAAAAATTACTGTCTCAATGACTTGAATGACTGTTATCTAACAATAGAAACCCTTATAATAATGCCTGTAGAAACATCCTAAAATTCTGTTGTCTTTACTAATCACAAAAAAGTACTGTCTCAATGACTTGAATGTCTCTTATCTAACAATAGAAACCCTTATAATAATGTCTGTAAAAACATCCTAAAATTCTGTTGTCTTTACTAATGACAAAAAAGTACTGTCTCAATGACTTGAATGACTCTTATCTAACAATAGAAACCCTTATAATAATGTCTGTAAAAACATCCTAAAATTCTGTTGTCTTTATTAATGACAAAAAAGTACTGTCTCAATGACTTGAGTGACTCTTCCACCACTATGCCAAGATCCTTTTTTTTCAGTCAAAATATTGAACATGTTTCCATCTATATTAAGCATGTGATCCAGATCAAAATAACCCACTTACTCTAATTAAAGATCATTTGCCATATATTTTGCCCAATTTACAAATTGATCCAAGTCATATTCTCAATACATTTATAAATACCTGATATTTTAATGTTATCAGTAAACTTTACTAAATATGTTCCTATCAATATCATTAATCTAAATAAACAAAAGGCCTATCAATGATTCCTAATGTACACCACTAGTAACTTTAGTGATTGGAATTCATTAATAACTACTATTTTTTTACCTAACCTCTTTCAGTTCTGTTAATTAGTCTCTCCCCAACATCCATTAATATGATTTTCTTAGCTAATGTTCTGTGTAGCATCTTATCAGAAACCTTTGAAAATCTAAGTATACCAAAGCCATGCCCTTTCTGTAGTCCTTCTTCACTAGGTGAAAATTTTGCCTTGCTAATTGTTTACAGTGATGGGTAAAGTTCTGAAAATATTTACTTGAGTAAAAGTACCTGTTGTTGATGACTACTTAAGTAAAAGTAAAAAGTACCGAATACATATATATATATTTTGCTACAAGACTGAGACCAACTGACTAATATTTTTTATAGTTAAAGTTTGGAGAAACCCACTAAATGTATTTTTGTAAGTGAGGATTTGAATTGATGAATTTGACTATTGTCTTCAGCTTTTATTATTATACATTTTGATTGAAGTTGTAATGTTTAATTTTTTTTCTTAGGTCCACGATTTGTAGCTGCTTTATCTGGAATACTGTGTTCTTTACCATCACGCTGTGTAGTCATGGTAAGCCTACTACTTATGCAGTATATATAAAATATATATTGTTGAATACAAAAAGATTACACATAATGTTAATAATAATGAAGGGGTTACATTTTCTATATAATCACTCACATATTTCAGGATTTCAACTTAAAGGAGCAACCACATTCAATAGTGTATAACTACATATATATATATATATATATATATATATATATA
>NW_013669388.1:39416-41484 GCF_000517525.1 Limulus polyphemus
ACACAAGTTAAATTTATTTTGTATAGATTGTGAAAAGCTAAATGACAAAAGAAATTTGGTCTACCAAAATCATCCTTCACTCACCACAACCAGCCAACCATTGTGTCAAATCAGGTTAAATATAACTCATTAATCTATGTACCCCTATTCAGTAAGCATTGTATACAAGTTCTAATTGATATCGCACAAACCAAATCATCGGGAAGACCTTTCCTTATGATTACCTGATTGGGTGATAGTATAAAAGCTTCTGTTTTCTTTGTGCTGAACTCTGAAGACCAAAATCAGAAGACGGACATTTAAGATATGGAAAGGACAGAATAACCTTCAGTTAACCCTTTTGCCCTGTGTAGGTTAAAGTGCACATGTCATGATGTTTTGGAGAGTTATTTTCAAAATTTTATTAAACAACTTTATTACTAGTTACGTCAATGAAAGTGGCATCAAAACATGGTTTATAATTGAAATGTCAATATTATATATATATATGTTTTAATTTCTTAATTTAAAAATAAATACAAAGAAAAACATGCTAAATATCAATTTTTGTGTTTCACATAACATGCTCCTGTCCTATTGCTCAGTTTACATTTTATTACACCTACCATACAGCATGTACAGTGGCTAATGAATTAGAAACTCAAAGTTGAGATATGGACAAGTTAAATGTAAAATTAGATCCACCCATCTCTATGATTTGCTGAGACCCCTAGCAGTGGCATGCTTTGCATGCTAAAGTGTGCTCTGTACACTATTGTGTACATTTCCTCCACCCCTGAAGGTGATTAACTTATGGAATACGTTGACATCAGTCTTAGTGAAAGTGAGCACCTCACAAAACTCTCAGGGAAAGAAATATTGCTTTCCTATGAAATAAAGGGTGGGTTTGGGTTTAATATATCTCATGGAAGGATGTGCAGAGATTGCTGTATTATAAGTCTAACTGAAAAAGAAATTTTAGACCAAGCCTGCACTTGAACTTCCAAAATTAAATCTGTTATCTACAATATTCAACTCTGTATTTCCAACTTTTTCGTTCCATAATTCAAACATAACGGCCAGAAAAAGACAGCTAACAATTTTCAAAATCTGATTCAAGTTATCTATAATTTGTCCTAATGAAAATATTCAAAACTGCCAGTATGATCCTCTTTCCTACCCCCACATGGATGTTGGGTCCTGATGGCTGGGTTTTGGATGCAGTTGACTTGCTGAGTACGTTCCATCATTCCCTAGCCACTCTACACCTTGGGGCACGTCCTTTTTACTGTGTTCAATGGGATTGAGATTCAGATATCAGGTAGTTCAGATCCCTATCCAGCCATCGTTCTCTCACTTTTGGATGTGCTCCTCCCATTTTCTGCCCATATCTGCATCATCTCTTTCCACAATGGGTGAAGTGTAGTACCTGGTAAAAAAGTGGTGTAGTCTCCCATGTATGATCCTTTACTGTAAGGATCTACTCTTTTTGGGGGTTTTTCGGATGCTTTCCCTCCTCCTATTCAATGTGGGATTCTAGCTAATGTACTGTAATGGAGGTAATGTACTGTATCAGAAGTTATAATTTTCCTATACTGCAAATCTACCTATCAGTAATACATTTTCAGTATAGGAAAATTAAAAACGTTAAACTCTTTTGGTTGATGTGAACCTCAGTGGCAGTATTCTAGACATCAATGCTCTATGTGGTCTCAAAATCTTTACAAAATATCCATTAAAACCCTCTTTCCAACTTCATCAATAGTTTAAATACTTAAGATGTGTTTATTATACCAGAAGATCTATTTACACTTCCAAAGAATTGTTCATCTATACGGTATACCTGGAATTTGAACATTCATTAATCTAGTATGTTTTTGAATTTGATTTTCTCTTTATGATAAGAGTTTTAATAGACTTTTGTAGTCCTTGTTGTAAATTTCATATCTCTTAAGTTTAATGAAGTTTCTTAATCCTTTCAAGATGGGTTATGGGTGAAAGGTCATGTCATCTTGTTTGTTGACTCGCATTCAAAATTTTAATGAAATACTATATCAAGACTTTATGTCAACAAGTTTGGTATCAAACT
>NW_013669388.1:41878-53684 GCF_000517525.1 Limulus polyphemus
ACTCAATTTCTTAATTTAAAAGCAAATATTAAAACACAGATATACATCAATTTTTGTGTGTCGCATGCTATGTTGAATGCAGTACTGGTTAAAATTAGATCTTTGTGAAGTCAAATTACTAAATCTATAGTTTTGTGTGAATTAGAAACTCAAATTACAAATATTGACAAGCTAGAATATAAAATAAAAGTCTCGTATCTTTTCAATTTGCTAAGATATTGCTCGTACTAAATCAAACACAGAGTCAACCCACCCATTTCTTTTCATTTTTGAAAACGCTCTCTTACATACACTTCTATATATGACATGAATAACCAATTAGAAGCTCAGAATGTCCTCCAAGTGGCTTTCTCAGCCATTTTAACAGACTTGGCACCATTTCTTTCCTTTGAACCAATATTTCAAGGAGGTAGATTGTGTCTTTAGTCTGCTTGAAATTTCATATTTTTTAGACTGAAATACAGCTTAGTTAATAAGCTTGATAAATTATAGTGGAATTCAATGGTATTGATATAGTAATTTATGATGTTTTGGTTATTGAAATGTATATATAAAACCTAAAAAAAATATTTTGTTTTATATCCTCCACATGCAAAATTTTTAAAGGCTTAGCAACCTACATAAAGCAGCAACCGAGTACAAAGGTCTTAACTAGAAGAGATAATTGTTTGCTTTACTTCTTTATTTACTGTTCTATGTTTTAAGAAAAATAAGTTTAAGAACTTGTTTCAAAATTGCAATAATCTATATACATATATAATGTATAATAATTGAAATGTGACTGTATTTTACAAAATACTAGTCTGCTAAACACAGCCAAGACAAGTTACTTTGTACAGACCAAAGGTCAGTTTTATGTTATTTGATATGGTAACATGAGTGCATGTGTGCCACATCGTTGTAACTTCTGTATTGTTAGCCAGGCACAGCTGATAGGTCAGCATAATAAAAATAATAAATGTATATAAATGTATAATGTTGAGAGATTAAAGCTATTTAGTTTAAACATTTATGTTTTTATGTTATAATTTGTGTTCATTCTAGAATGAAAGAGGCATAATATATATTTGTTTCCTAATTTATATGGTGGTTGCGAGATCAGTCAAATCTACCAAACCCGTACAGAGATTAATTACTGAAAATAACAGATAGCTAATAAATAGCTGGACATTATAAAGATTTTGAATGTGAAATTTCAAAATTTTCCGATGCATAAAAGTATTTTAATCTTAAAATGAATATTACTTTGCTTGATAGATAATCAACATGCGAATAGAAAAAAAAAAGACACGAGAAAAACATTGTCTTACAAACTTTAAGATTGTCTTTCTATTTTTTCTTCAGGCTTCATCAGATGACAAGTCTTGGAAAAATGCAACCTCTATCTACGATTTTACAGCTAAAGACATTGATGGGAATGAAGTGTCATTAGAGAAATACAGGTGAAGATAGGGAACTTCAAATTACTTTAAACTTAAACCTCTAAGTTTATAAATTGAAGTAGGTTTTATTTTCCAGTAGCCATTTTATGAAAGCTTTTATTATTGTTTTCCAGAGGTCATGTTGTTCTGATTGTAAATGTTGCATCTAAATGAAGAGCAACCAACAAGAACTACAATCAGCTGCAGGCCCTTCACGAGAAATACTCTGAGTCTAAAGGTCTGCGGATTCTTGGGTTTCCTTGCAACCAGTTTGGTGGTCAGGTATGATAACATTACGAGATAAATGTACAGGTTTGCCTGTACATAAGATTGATAAGATAATCAGAAGAAATAAATTGGGAAACTTATTTAAAAAAGAATTGCATCCAAAAGACAAATAAAAGAGAAAGTATTCTGATTTTTATTGTGTGTGTTTGTGTGTTTCTTTAAGACAAATTTAAGTGACAAGGATAAAGCTTTATCCTTTAAAGGTTAAAGATAATGGATGCTGTTGATTTTGAAGGATGATCAGAGTTTGACATACATCATTACACAGCAAAGCATTTAATGCTCATCAAGAAGTATACAGTTTGTCAGTCTTTTCTTTTTATGCTTAATATTCTTAGAATATCAAAAACTGATAAAGTGTGCAATCTCTTTACCATTAACAACTAATCAGGGAGTACGAAATCATGAAGTAGTGACTGTGACACCAAATTGGGAGGCACTTGTTTTTTATTTATCCTTTTATTTTTCATGAGAACTGTTTAGTATTATGTGTGCTCACATAAGTTAATTCCCACTACATAACTTTGCTGTGACAATATTTCAGTCTGTTATGCACACATGTGAGTTTGTCGGTGTTCGTGACTCATTTATTGCAGTTATACTGTTAGTATAAATGTAAATCAAGTGATGGTCATTGTTTACATGTTAAAAAAATTATCTACCTGAGGATATTTGGTTGCATATAACTGATCCCTGCTTGTTGCTCTTGAAATACGTGTGTTTATAGCTTTAAATTTCTGGTAACTGTATTATCAATGTCAGATAATATTATTATACATCATGATTTTTGATTGGCAGTTTACAAAATACATGTACAAGTAACTTGTGTGGATGTAAACTTGGACTCTGTTGCAAAATTTTTTTAGCTATCTAAAAATGTGATCATTCATTGAAAACAAAATGACTTTAATGAATGTAAAGAGCAAAGTTAAAGTAATCTGAATATTTTGATATGAAACTCATATATGTAAAATATGATTAAGTAGTGTAGTATTTAATAATAGGGACCGTGATGAAACAAAATGGTGGCCATAAAGATTGCATGTTTAAAACCACTTTTAAGATATCTGATTATTAACAAAGACTATTTCACAGTATCGGCTGAACAAAACTAAAATGTATTGTACTCATAAATCTACCTAAATTGCTATATATGTTTATGGAGTGAATCAAAATTTCACTGTTTCAACGAACTTTCATCTAAGTAAGTAAGTAAGTGACTTTTCCAGACAATGCATGCTCCATGCTTGGTATTACTGATGCACAAAAATATAGCCAATAAAGAGGAAACAAACAAGCATAATAAAAAAGAAAAAATTAATTTTGTAAAGACATGTAGGGATTGACATACACATAACCTAACTATCAATAGTTATTAGTAATATTGAAAGTTGTAATGCTACAAAATGTATTGAAAAAAGAAAGTCAAATACAGTGATTTGCCAAAGTAGGGATGAATTTAAATAACTTTGTTAGTTTTGACTCTCTTGTTTCAATACTTACCTATTGGTTTCTGTCTGAACTTTTTTGTTTTTCATGAAGGAAGTTATACTTGACAGTAAAGCTTGAATTTCTGTTGTAATTTATTGCTCATTTTCCAAAAGTGTCTAAAATTTCACTTATTTAAATGACCTGCCACTGTATGCTTTAAGCTTTCTTTCTACAAAGAAATTGTCTTTCCAGCCATTTCATGTAGACCTGTATGCATACTTGAAGACTGCAGTATTTGTACTACTTTCCCACTCTTTGTTGCACTTTTTAGAAAATAAATTATATCAGAAAAAAGTTTAAGGCCTAATATAAGTGATTTTTAGGGGTAGAGCCAGTTTGTTCATAGCACATATGCATTAGAAAATTATCATTTGCATCTAAAACAATATATATATATATATATATTATTTTTTTTTTTTTCAGGAACCAGGTAGTGAAGCTGATATTAAAGAATTTATCAAAAAGTTTAATGTCCAGTTCGACATGTTTAGTAAAATTAATGTTAATGGGGAAGATACTCACCCGCTGTGGAAGTACTTGAAAGACAAACAAGGAGGTATTTTGGGCAGGTACAAATATTTATCACATAAGTACTTAAGACAAATTTTATGTTAAAACAAGTTTTAATATAAATGTAGTTTGAAGGCTTTATTGTATTCGTTGTGTTTTCTGTCCTTGTATTTCCACACGAAAGCTGAGATGTGTACTGTTTAATCAACTCGCTAGTTTCAGCATACTTCACTGGGCATTTGATGTATTAGTAGATAACTACTTAGTATCATATAATCTAAAGTGTATTTCAGATCCACTATCGAGAAACACGTCTATATAGATACAAATTTTGATACTTTTGCGTGTCCTTTTCAGTCCGACCCGGCATGGCCAGGTGGTTAGGGCGCTCGACTCGCAATCTGAGGGTTGTGGGTTCGATTCCCCATCCCACCAAATATGCATGCTCTTTCAGCCGTGGTGGCATTATAATGTGGTGGTCAATCCCACTATTTGTTGGTAAAAGAGTAGCCCAAGAGATAGCGGTGGGTGGTGATGACTAGCTTCCTTCCCTCTAGTCTTACGCTGCTAAATTAGGGACGGCTAGCACAAATAGCCCTCGTGTAGCTTTGCGCGAATTTCAAAACAAACAGACAAAACCTTTTCAGCCCAATTTTCGTTTGTGTTAAAATGTGTATCCATATGAATGTGTTTTTTCCTACAAAACTTTATCTTACATTCTGTATATATTTTACGTATCATTTGGGTTTCTTCACACATTTTGTAAATGGTATCTTTTGCATGAAGTTTCAATAGGGTTTGCATATTTTATGTAATCAACTTATCCTACTAATGCTAAGTGCAGTTAATCACATGAAATAGGAAAGGCTGATCATATTTCAATGGAAAGTTGATATTTATATTTTATCAAGGTTTCGTCAGCTGTTTTTAAAGAATTTTTGTTTTATGTGAGATGTTTTACATAAGTCCTAGCTGTATACCAGTACAGAGTAGGGAATGGTACATTTTGACAAACCAGTGGCTAAGTTTAGAAATGCAGACATAGTTTATTTTAAGAATTTCAGTTTAGAAAATTGTCATTGGAAATCAGAAATAATATATGTTCGACATTTACCAAAAAAACAGTTGAATAGATTTTCAATGTCTTAAAACAAAAGTAAAAGAAATTAAAAATATCTGTAGCTTAAGTGTGGAAAGTGTAAACAAATGTGATTCATAGGTAGACTCTTACTATGTAGCAATTAATGTTCATTCAGTTAAGCCTAATTTTTTGTATTTTATTCTATCACAATGGATGTATTGTGTAAAAGAAACGGGAATCATAATGTGTTTTAAACAGTATTATAAATCATATAATACTAAAGTTTTCAGCCAGAAATACTGGACAGTTCACTTATTTCAATAAAATTTATTGCTTATTAATAATCAATATTACCAAAGAGGAGTAGGCCATTTTGAAGTTAGTTGAAAGTGAGTTTTTGCCGTTTCTTTAGTTTCATCAAGTGGAATTTCACTAAGTTTTTAATAGACAAAGAAGGACAACCTGTGAAACGATATGGGCCAAATGTCGACCCATATGTAAGTAATTTTTAGCCTGCTGATTTAATACTAAATTTTTAGTGTTTCCCAACATAAATGCCAACCTTCCTGAGTTGTGAAGGAAATTCCTAACTGAGAAATTAAAAACTAATTTTTCTCCATTGTTACCCATTCAAGCAGTCTTCAACCATTATAACCAATTCATATTAACCATTTAGCCAATGTTCAGGTTAACCATCTCGCTAGAGACAGGTTAAAGGATGCATGTCATGATGTTTTAGAGAGATATATCAAAATTTAGTTTAAAACTTTATTATCATTGTATGTCAATGAAATTGACATCAAAATTTAGTTTATAATTCAAATTTTAATGTTATATATGTTTTAATTTTTAATTTAAAAGAAAATATTTAAAAAATTGAAAAAAAAATGTTTTATTGTGTGTTATATTGCATGTCTTGTCTTATTGCTAAGTTTTTATTTTATCATGCCTACCATATAATGTCCGTAGTAGTTAATGCTATATTTCTCGTGTGTCCGTGTTAGAAATTTGCATACCACTAGCCTTTCGGCAATTCTGACCTAAACACACAAGATTTCTCGTAACTTGTGCTACTGCATAATTATTATGTAGCCAAAGTCCTCAACCAATATCAAGGTGACACAACCTCCTAGTGCACTAACTCCCTCTATGCTTTTGCACTTACGATCATCCTTTATCCATGGCACTGAACATATCAGGTGTATTTTGATTTTCTCAATTTGCAGTAAATTGTAGGATATTGTTTTTTTTTCTTCCGAATACGAACTTTCATGTTCATGTAACTTCAACTTCTAGTGTGAGTGAGAAATATCCACACATTAGTCAAGTCTCATATTTGGCTACTGGAGGCCCATTAAACATGAATGATGTGACAGCCATTGTGCATAGGGTAGTGGATTCCATTATGCAGTCAGAAGTATCTGCACCTGTCCATTCATCTGGTGTTCCTTCCTCTTGTACTGAGAGGGGAGCATGAAGTTGATGATGACTTTGACCATTAATTTCCTTCTCCTGGTTATGTCCTCGCTACCTTTCTTCCTATTGAAGAAAATCTTCAGGTTTCTTCATATTGTCAGGACCTTGTATTTCAGGTATGTTCTATTCTCTCTCTTGTTCTTTTGTCATATGACACATTCTGTTCCCTTCCCCATAACCTTAAACGTAACGAATTTTGCCCCCTCCCCAATCTCATGGCATGCAGTCATTATGACTTCTGCTTAGTTTCATTCTCCAGTGCCCTATTCTCTCGACTTCATCTAATCCTTTTCTCTGTGCTTCGTTATCTTTCCTCTCTATACCTCATATTGGAGGCACTTCACAGAGCACCTGATGACTTTAGGAAATTCCCGTTTCTTTCTCCTTTCTACCATGGCCAGTAGTACTGCTGCTTCTTCCCTTTCCCTGCCTGCTTGGATCATTTGTTATTGGAACTTGTTGGATAGAAATACCCTTCTTTACTGTGTTTATCTTCTTTTTTTTACAAGACCTCTGCCTCACCCCATTTCTTCGGTTTTTGGAATAACCAGGATTCAAATGAATCATGAGTGAAAGTTGCCAGTTATAAACCTTACTTAACTTTTCAATTATCTCAACACCCCTCTTCTGTCTCTTGTCTTAGTCCTCCTATTTCCTTCTCCTTCTGCTCGACCATCTTTCGCCTGATGTCAGATTTGCTGGGCTCATTGGTGACTACTTAGTAGATTCGAATCTGGTGGGACTCGTTTGTCGATGTATGCACGTCTTTGGGAACAAGTCTTTGCAGACAATTGGGGTACTATTGTTCTTACTCATGGACTCTCCTTCCAATTCTCCTCATCCTCTCAGACCACACTCAGCTCACTTTCTCCTTCCTTCACATCCCACCTATCTTCAATGTCTCAAAGATGTTGTATTGGCTCTTTGGAGCAAATAGGCCATAAAGAGAGTGTACAACCCTTCTTTGGGGTTTTATTCCTTTCTCTTCATAGTTTCCAAAAAGACCTGTCTGCTGGCTGGCCATCAGCCTTTCCTCCATGAACTGATTCATGGTCATCTCTCATTTTCATATGGAAAATTTCTTTTTCTTCAGATGAGCCTTTTCACTGGGACTATGGATGAACAAGGTCAATGTTTTGGATGCATTCCTTCATATTTCCATCAAAGAGTCTTGCTGACGTTTCCTTCAACTCATTCATCAGGATCACATTTTCCAATTCTGTGCTTTTTCATACAGAATTGCATCAGCTTACTCCGTTTTCAACAGTGGTTTTGGCCTTTGTTTGCCATCTGCACAGAGTGGGTCTGCGATTCCTCCATAACATGAATGATTAGCTCCTGTTTCACTCGCAAGTGGAATCCTACCTTCACACCTCCATTCTTCTGCAAGAGACTGCCTGTTTAGTTTGGCTTGTTAAGATTTCCAAATCCTTTCTTACCCCCCACCCAATATATCATTCACTTGTGGGTGTTCTTAAACTCCCTTCTCAGCCTGACCCAACTTTATACTATCTGCCTGTAGGTTCTGGAGGTTTCTGTCACTAGGATGCGAGCTTCTCCTATTCATTCTGTATGAGAGTTTCTATCACTTTGGGGACCATGGCTTCCATGGGACTGCTTATTCCTCTTGATGTGCTCATATGCACCTCCTCCAATGGTCCTTGCACAAACAGTGGAACCATTCAAAGGAATATTTGGACTCAATGGTTCTCCTGTCCCCTCCTCTTCTCAAGGACCTTTTGTAGTGGCTGGACTGCTCCAATATCCTCTCAGCATACCTGTTGGACCTCCACCCAAACTCAACTTGCACCTTTTCACCAATGTTTTCCCCTTGGGATGGGGAGCATATCTGAACAACTTCCTTACACTAGGCACTTGCACACTGTACAAATCTTCCCTCCACTTCAATGTGCTCTCAATCTTTTGGCAGTATGCTGAACATGTTTCTATTTCCTACCCCTCTTGGTAAATCATTTAGTTATGATTCACTCCACAACTTGATAGTTGTTTCTTACATCCAGTATCCTTTGTTTTCAAACCCTTGACCTTCTTTATTTGGCCCATGCTTGACGGGTTAGCCTCAATGTCTGTCATGTTCCAGGCACTATGAACCTAGTTGCAGACCAGATCTCTTGGCTGGACAGTGTCCTATCTACAAAATGGTCTCTTCACCCACGGGTTTTTCCCCTGGGTGTGTTCTCTCATGGGAACTCCCCTCATCAACTTCTAGATTCCTCTCTTTTGGTCTTCCATCGTCGGAATAAAGTTACTTGCTTCCTGGTCATGAGGTGAAGTCAGTTGAGACCCTCCTTGTACAATGGACAAGAAGACACATACCCAATGTTGCCTGGTTATATAATCTTTGGCATGTAATTCTGTGAGCTCCTCCTGCAGCTGGTGTTGATCCAAGAAGTCTGATGGTAGAGTTGAGGTGATTTCTAGAAACAGTCTGAACGTTCTCCTACCACACTACACACATTCCTGCTTCAACATAAAAAAACAGTATTTGATAGTTTTCAGTAACATTATGTAGAATTGTATCAAGAGGTTAGTTTAAAATGATGCTATAATGATTATACACATCTTAATATGAACATGTGTTTGTCTACTTAACATATTTTTTGTAACAAAAATTAGTGTTTCTAAATATGTGTTAATTTCTGTTGTTTTGAATAAGAAAAGTTAGAAATATAACTTCTGTCTCATGTTATTTTTCTTTGCAGGGTATCGAGAGTGATCTTCAGAAGTACTTCTAGTTGAAGAACTACCAAATACTGTAACAATTATAGGTTCTTGCAATCCAGCTGATAAAGAGCTTTTATGAAAGTCTACCCAGAAACCACTAAGTGGGTGGGTAAGACTGGAAAGCTAGCTCTTCTGATGTTGCGACAAGACTTCACTGTTGTTTACAGTTTTTGTAGAAACTTCTACCTTACAATATAGCTTTTTCTTTCATACCAGTGTTTAATTTCAATGTTACGGGTCACATAGGTAGCTCAAATATATTGATAAAAATCTAAAACAGTTCATTCTATGATGTACAAGTGCTTGGCCAGTTTATATAATTTACACTATTAATTATTCAGTAATTTTTGTTGCACAAAATTTGTATATTTACCTAGAAACAAACATCAGAATTATTTAGTTTATATAGGAGTTAAGATTGATTTCAATAAAGTTTTGTTCTAAGCCAGTGAAGTTTTCTTGTTTTTCTTGGAGTCACATAATGTGAAGTACAAGGGGGAAATTTAAAATATTACAAGTAGAAGTTTAGAAAAATTCTAAATGATTAAATGTTCTTGCATTTTCAACCTAAAATGTGTAAACAAATAATTTCCTAAAATTAAATTGTTTGAGCTTTATAAATAGTTTACGTTGTATTTAAATATGTCGTGATTGAGATTGTCACTTAACATTTTATACTGTGATATATATTCAGTTTAAGTTTCAGTGTATTAATGGTTGGAGACGGCTTGAATGGGTAACGAAGAAAAACTTTAATACAAGTTTAACATAACAGCAAATGTACAACGTTTCGACAAGGTTTTGTACCTGATGATGACAAAACCCTGTCGAAACGTTGTACATTTGCTGTTATGTTAAAGTTTTTTTTCATTACCCATTCAAGTCGTCTCCAACCATTATTAGTCTCAAAGTGGGTTCCTCGTCATCGAATTTCAGTGTATTGTCACTTTCCACTTTATGATGCGTCTAGATAGGCAATGTTTTATACATATGCTTAGAAGGACATCTCATTGCTCATGTTTAAGACATCACTCTTACTTTAATAATGCTTCTATCTTTCATTTGTAGTTTTGCTTGGACGTTATTTTCAGTTATGTATTTTTAAAGTGTTCTTATTTCAATTCATTTGTTTCACTTTACGCAAACGTGATTATTCCTGAATCAACTTTAGTGCGATTATTTTGTTTTCCAGCTGCCTTTCATAGTGTTCCTTTGACTTTCCCTCAGTCACAGAGTTTATAATAGTAAATTTTATTGGTCAACATCAGCACTGCAGTGAGCTAGATCTTTATTTATTACGGGCTAGCCACCTTTGCAAACTTAATTTTAGTTCCTTCTGAATCATAAAAGTCTTTGTTGGTTCTTTTCTTATTTTACTGATTTTAGATTTTCTTATTCTGGCGTTTTTTTTTTTTCAGTTGCTTGTAAAAATATTGTATTATGTTTTACTTATTTGCTTTCTACTGTTTAATCTTTTGTTTTTAGTAGGAGGAGTAAAGTTTATCTCATTTTCTTCATCATGATTATAAATTTCTATACATCCTTTGTTTTCCCCTACAAAGTAGTTCCTCATTTTACTAAATCATGATAGTAATTTCTATACATCCTTTGTTTTCCCTTACAAAGTAGTTCCTCATTTTACTAAATCATGATTATAAATTTCTATACATCCTTTGTTTTCCCTTACAAAGTAGTTCCTCATTTTACTAAATCATGATTATAAATTTCTATACATCCTTTGTTTTCCCTTACAAAGTAGTTCCTCATTTTACTAAATCATGATAGTAATTTTTGTCCTTGTTCTTGACACTGTTTTGGATTTTTGCCTACTCGATCATGTTAGTTTACCTTTAATTTGGAGATTTTTATTTATTTTTCATCTTTTTCTCTTTGGAATTCCTCCCTAATCAAACTGAAACATACTTATTCTATCATAATATTCACTCTCTTATCTTGTCTTGTCCAATTCTTTGGGAATGGTTTATGAAGTTTAGTTAACATAACTTGCTCAAGTCTAATTTCCTTTATTGCTGCAATACTTTTTACTTGTTTTATTTTTACAGGTGACTCTTTTTCTTATTTGTGGATAGTGTATTGTTTCTTACTATTTCAGGTCATTTATTTGTTTGTACTCTGAGACTTCTCCATTAGAGTTGTTGTTTTTTCCACTGTCATTTATGCATGTTTTGTCATCATTTGCCCTCCTTATTCAAGGATGTTTCTAGACTTGATTGTTGTACTATCATTCCTGTGAACCTTTGGTTTATTTCTCTTCATTGGAACTTTCTATAAAAATTAGTTTTCTGTTTGTTTTGTTTTTGACTTGTTGTCCTTCTGACATTTATTTAACTCTTTGAGACCCATGAGCATCAATTTGATGCAATGTTGTATGATTTGTTAAATTGTATTGCAAAAAAAAAAACACAACTGGATGAAATAGTTTGAAACTTCACAATTATTTTCTGTTGATTATGCAGCTTGAGCAGATAAAATATTTTTGTATGTGATATTTGTATGAATTTGCAGTTTTGAGATTTCAAACATTTCATCATAATAGTAAAACAAAAAGTTGAAAAGCTTATCTTTGTTTGAAATTTTAGTTACCGGTTTTTACGTCTTCCTACATTTTTACAAAACTTTCATATAAAATACTTTTTATTATTCTGTAAATTTTGTCTGTCAGCTTTCTTTCAAAATCGTTAATCAGAAGGTTTTATTTAACGTATGTAATAAGCACACTGAAGTGTTCGAGTGTATGAAGCTGGGCCCCAAACACTTCAAAAGCTAACAATAC
>NW_013669388.1:53863-67519 GCF_000517525.1 Limulus polyphemus
TCGTCCTCCTACCTACGTACTAGTAGTAAAAGTACACATATAGTAGTGTAGTGTAGTGTAAGACGTACGACCGTAACCAACTAACTAACAACAACTAATTATATATATATATATATATATATATATATATATATATATATATATATATATATATACAGAAATAATTTATTCAACTTAAATCAGTATTTTTTCATAACCAAACTCGAAGTGTCAGAGAACACTGGCTGTGTGTAATCCTCTTTGTCCACTAATACAGCTCTTTCAGGTAACTTAACACACTGTCACTTTCCCTCGAGAACTGGCATGGGGCACATTGCAACCATTCTGGCTAAAGAGCATGTGTCAGATCATTAATCTGGTGAAATATTTCTTATCATATGCCACATATAGTTATTAAGTCCCACGAATATGGTATTAAAACTTATAAATTATACATTCTTTTAAATGTACACTTTTTCAAGTGGCTTACTATTTTTAAAATACAATGAAAGTCACTTTTTTGTAGTTATTCATGTTAACATTAGAGGAGGTGTACAAAGCATTATACAAGTCAAAGTTGGTGATGTTTCGAGAATATTTTGTTGATACTGATTGCAGACTATTGTTGCTGAAACTGAAGTTAAAGGATATTAAAAGTATTGTGTGTGTGTGTGTATGAACTCTGTTTTTTCTCTTGTTTAATTTAGAGGAAATTGCCTGTTTTCTCCTTGTAATACATGCACATTCAATTTATTACTAATGTAAGTAGTTTCAAATAATTAAGTGTTGTATGTTTTATTTAAAATTGGACTCGCAAAAAGTAAAATTAGGCTTTGGATATGAGATCATTACCCTGATCGTGATGACACATGCTGATCAATTATGGCAAAGATCAAGCACTTATCAAATTTATCATTACACCATTAAGAAACACAACTCACACTACTACATGTGGAGAAGTCAAAGCCGTTTTTAAATGAATTGGGAAAGATTTAGCGATGACCATATAGTATTCTTCATAGATATGTCACTAATATGCAAGATCTGGCAAGTTATTATCATCAAACATCTTAGAAAGAAAGGATCACAACATCCTTTCCATTAAGTCTTGATATCCTAAAAATCATCTTCAGTGGTGCAAACTTCCAATGCATTAGATATTACATCTACTGACATAAGCTGTCCCGAATTGTGCTAATCAAGCTGCTATCGTCCAATATCCTATGGGTATAACTTAAAATGAAATTCTACTCGATAGCTTAGAAAGTAAGTGGTCGAAGTTTGATGGACTGTCAGAACTGACTCTTGCCTCTATATCCAGTGCTTCTTCATCTAACTCATCAGATAAATACTCTCAGATCTTTCCTCTACATCTTCAGGATCAAAGTGGAATAATACAATATCTTCCTCCTCATCTGTACTAAGGTGAGTGTGCATCTTTACCACACCAAACACATTATCTACCCAGGGAACAGTTGGCCATTAAATTTATCTTCCTGATCTATGTTGATCTCTTCAGGTGCTTTAATCTAGGCTATCCAGTGCTCAATCTGCACACCTGCCACAGACCTTGTAGACGTATCACCCAATGCATAAGCCTTGGCTCACTTTGCAAGGTACTTTATGGCCATGAGTATATACAGATGACCTCGTTACATTTCTGGGAGTGGACCTGTAATATCCAGGCTGTTCTATGATGAGAAGAACCGACAACTCTTTGCTGGAGTTTAACCGTATTTAGGCCAGTTTTTTCTCTGGATGTCATACAACACAGTGTTTATACCAGTCCTGAAAATCTTAATTCAAATATGGCCAACAGAACTACCAATAATTAGTGCATGTAATACTTTGGTGCCATCGAGTTTTTGTGTTGGATAAAGTCTGTAGAATCTCGTACGTCAAAGCACAGGAGACTACTAGTTGTAACACAGCTTGAAACCCACTGCTTGGTGATTGATACAAATGGTACAGCACATCTTCCTGCACACGTAACTGCTCATACCAATGCTATATATTACGTGCATCAGTGCTATGTTCCTCAACATTAGCTGGCTATGCTTTAGAGTGTTGCACAGCAAGGAACACTATACTAGATCTGGATTCTTTGGGTGCTCTCCTTAGTGCTCCTGCAGTGTTAATTGGGTCATCCATCCCCTAGTGGAATTTCTTTGTCTATGGCTTGTCACTATGACGAAAATGGTCACAATTTCGACATGGTGTCAGAGATCTGGACATTCCATAAACAGACAGAATCTCATTCTTTGGTAAAACAATGTTTATGCATGTGTTACCATGCTGCAATAATGTATGAATAAATAATATTCCTTCAATTCTGTTTCTCGATGTGCTATCATCCCTTCAGGATTTTTAGAGTTCATCAACCATTTCGTTAGTGCATGGTCCACTCATAGTGAATTTTCTACCATACAGGTAGTATCAATAGTGTTTCAGAAGATCACAATTCCAAGCAGCTCTTTCTTAGTCGTACATTATCTGTATTCAGGAGCTGTGGGTGTATTTGATTACATATTCTACTCTATCCTGCAACTGCATTTAAACTGCTCTGATTACATTATCACTGATATCTGTATTTAATAGAAAGTCACAATCTTCTGGATATACCAATATCAGGGACTGAAACACTTGCTTAAAGAGAGCCAGTAATGAAAATGAAATGTTGGAGAAATTAGCCACAAACTGTCGGTAATAGAACACAAACCACAGAAAACTCTGGACTTGTTTGGTCACAGGTGAAGCCAACCATACATCATTCACTGTTATTTCAGCACGATCCATGAAGATTCTTTCTCTACCCACAATATGATGGAGAAATTCCACTTCTGTGCACATGAACTCGGATTTTCCTAATCTCTGTTCCAAGCCTTCCTTTGTTTTATCCATTGGTATACTATTTCTAGATTCTCAGCCATAGGGTTGAACGTGCAATCAAACATTAAAATGTCACCAACATAGATCTAGCACTTTAAGTGTAAGCTCCATTCTCGAAAGTGGCAGAAGTGTTACACAGGCCGAAACATATGATGAAAAACTCGTACAAGCTGTTTCTTGTGCTGAAAGCAGTCTTAGGTTTGCTCTTATTGTCTAGCCAGTATCTGGATGCCAAGTCTAAGGTATTAAACCACGAGCCCCTTCCAATGCACCCAAACATTCATCTGTTTGCAGTAATGAAAAGGCATCAATGCAAATTATTACATTCACCCATCTAAAATCAACATAGAACCTGGGTATATCTTCTTCTTGATATTCACTACTGGAGGCACTAAGGCTGTGTGATCATATACTTCAACATCCATTGTACTTCAGCACTGGCTACATTCATAGTTCTCCAGGGCCATTCAGTCTCGCAAGCACATTGGCATATTTTATCAATAAGATGCTGAGTTGCTACTGCTGTGTTGAGTCGGGATTGTCTACTTAATCTTGAACTAGTAATTTTAGATGTGGTGGTAATTGTGTACTCGCTTTCAGACGTCTAATGATGGACATAACCCTAGCATTGGTTCCTTTCACTTTGCTTACTGTGATGATAACCATTCTAGCATGTAGATGGATAAAATCACACCCATAATTCTAGGAAAACACCAGAACTTCATTACCCCTCAGATTAGGCAACTGCTCGAGACAATGCTGCTTGCTACCTGGACAAGAAACAGTTTGTTGTATTCGAGGGATCTATAACTGTGTTACATGGTAATGACACAATAGACTTCATCTACATTAAACTGTGGAATACTACTTGTGACTTCCTCTACAACATATATTCTTGCTGTCCAATGTTCCTATTGAGTAACTCTCGTATGGATCATAAGCTACACAGTACATCTGAACTAAAGATGCCGATTCCAGACATAGTTGAAGCATAAACCTCTCCTTTCGTCATATTACGATCATGCTATACACATACTTTGCTTTCCTTTCTTATGTCCATCGACTTTATTTAGGTTGTACTTATTCCTATCAAGAATTGACTAATACCAATTTAAACATAAAAATTGCAGTTTATTACTGGTAATCAATAGATTTAGAAATAGGTTTTGTTCCTTATTGGCAGCATATACATTCTTCTTTCGCCTGTCTGTTTATTCATTCTCTTTCACATCACCTAGTCTTCTCTTATTTTTTTCGTTTAACTGCTGTAATTTATATTCATTTGTCAAACCCATACTGAACTGATCCCTTTCTTTCTGTCCTTGCACTTTTCCCTGTAAATCGGATAATAACTTTTCATAATCATAGGGATTCGATATTCCCCATACCAGCTTTTTTTAGGAAGATGACTGTTATACTGTAATCCCGTAATTTCTTAGAGACTGTCAAAGGGTCGGCTGCTTTCTCACTCTTACTCAACTCCAACGGATATTGCCTTACACCTAACTTCATAACTCATAGTTATTGACCCAATTGATGGTTTTGCTAGGAGCACCTGACATACTGCACGATCTATCAGTGTTCTGAATGCTTCTGTATCAACCAGGAACTCTGTCTCTTGCTCTTTTAGTCCAACAGGCACATACCAAATCCCACAAGACCTGAAAGAGCTGGGTTGACAGTTACATTTTTTGTACAAGTTATTCTTTTAACTCACCTTAAGTTGGAGATCAGTTCTGACTTAGGATCCTGTAAATTCTGGAGCTGTATCAGCAGTATTCACTGCTGCACATTTTGATCTGTCAGTTTTAATTGATAACCTTGTCAAATTTGTTTGTCTGGAAGGTATGGATATTTTGCTTGAAAGTGACCTGATGCTTTACAAGAAAAGCATGTGATTTTCTTGCTTCCTTCCAAGACAACGTCCAGGTAGAGGAATCAATGGCATAGATTGGGACATGTAAAATATTGGAGGACTGGGATAACCCTACCCATCCATCGGATACAAGAGTGGTTGCATCACAACACCAGGAAAAGGGGGTGTTTAATTAATCCTCGACTGGACTGAAACCTGGGGTGACACGAGTGCCTGTGTGGGGCAGTCTGTTTGAGATGTGACTGGTTCGAAGTTATCATATTGCCACAGAAATTGTCTAAGAATGAGGGTGTTTTTCACATTTATGTGATGCTGCATCATTTTACTGAGTACCCCTTCTACAAACTTGTCGAAAATGATATCCTCATCATTTAGTGAGACCATTGTAAGCAAACTCTACCATGCAACTGGTGCAGGTCATCCACATAAGAGGTCAAACCTTCTGTGGCACCACCCTTTCGAGTTTTGAATTTGGCCAGATGGATTGCTGGTTTCCACGGGGTCAGACCTTTGGTGCAACTCAGTAATGACTGACAGGTAGTACCACAATTACTGGTAGTTATGCTTCAGGAAACAGTGTAAGTCCTCCTTTGCTGTCCCCGTGAATGTCACAAGGAGATTTGTTTTGCATCACTCGCAAGAAATCGTGATCCTGACCAGAACTTCTCTCTTTTGACTTCATCAGTTGACCTAGATATTCTTGATCTCGTGGGTGTAGCATTGTAGCTGCACCAACTATTGTTCAATCCCTGGTCCAGGCTGATAGAGCACCAACATTTTCTACTTCCTATCCACTCTGTGGTATGCTCAAATCGAACTGAATTAACTTCAGAGTAGTGGGATGAGTATTCTTAACAGGAAGTTCGACAATATATTTATTATGAAGTGTTACTGTATCTCTGAATAACTGAATCTGAGAAAGAAAGAGACTGGGCACAAAGTAATACACAAAAGAACAACCTTTAATCAAACTGTAAACAAAGTGTGTATAGACTGTTATTAAACACGGAACAATCACTTCTACTGTATTTATATCTTGAACTGTTGGGGCCAAAATCATCTACCAGACTGTTTAAGTTCAATATTCGGGGTAACATCGGCTTAATCCAGAGTGACTAGCGTTACCCACGTGACTAGTCATTCTAATGCAAACCTAAGGAAGGTCGTAAACTCAACGTTCCACATGAACTACCTTTGAAGGCCACTGCTAACTACATTCTTTCATAACATACAGCTTTACAACCATGCCATTTCTGGCAGAACATGTGTAACCTCAATAGAACGACATGTGTTAAGTGAAAATTTGCATATGTAAAAGAATAAAAGATATATTCAAAATAGATATTAAGATAAGAAGGTAGAAACGCATAGTAAGTTTATTTACCACACTTGTGTCGAAATAATGTTTGTTGAAAACATAGTTCCTAATCAACAGAATTTCTGCAGTGTTTTAATATGAGTTTGTATGGAAATCGTTTTTATAATTTAATTGTATTCGAACTGATAACAGGGGCTATGTTTTATTCAATATCGTTGAAAAATATCGTATTAAAACACCTACTAGTTTAAATTGCAAAACTCCATTAAATGTTTGAGTTGTTAAGATAAAATACATAACTTATTATTATTTTTTATTTCTTAAACAAGGATTCCCTTACATTATTTGTGTACTGAAGTAATTGTAACTTCTACAAAAGTTGCACCTTAAGAAACAGTTTATAACATAATAAGTAATACCTTCATTTATTATACAAAAGTGTTGGAAGACAACGTCTTATGCTATTCCTACAATTAGTGATTAACATAATTTAATAAGTGGAAATGTGTCATTTTAAGCGTCACTAAACTCTTAACAAATACTAGTGGTTAGGCATTTTCAGATACAAAGTTGGCTCTTCTTCCACTAAAAAAATCACTGTGCAGACAAATATTTCAAATTATTTTATCATTTGACCGTATGTAATTAAATATGCATACAATGCATGAACTACGAACATAATGTGGATAAATTTGACTTCAGTTAGATTTAACATTATATTTTATTTATTTGATCACTTAGGCAACAATTGCCGTAACTACCATTGTGGTATGAAAAGATCTCTTCGTCCTATAGTATATAATTCATATTTAAAATTTCACAGAGTTCGAATTCAAAACACGCTAAACATAATCAGGGTCATGCGCCAATTGATTCCTTGGTGTAATTGTGGGTAGCCAGATCCAGTCACAAATCCATTTCTATATTGAAGGACCCAATTCTGAAATTTCATCTTCGTTTGGTTGTTTACTAGTTACTGATCGTGTCTGTGACCTTTAGTTTACCTTTGAGTATCGTTTACTTTTATCAAAGAGCTTCTTATTCAATTATTTTTTAAATTCGTTACAATTTTATTTATTTACTTTATTTTAGCGACAGTTTTCATCACTACTGTGATCATCTATTCTTTTTTCCCGTCTCCTCACCCAGTAAAGTGTTTGTGCTTCAGTTTCGTACCGTGCACTGTCTCTTTATTCTTACTGCAACGAATCACTACGCCTGTCCTTCCATTTACTAGAACCATAATCTCCTGTAACTGTGTGCTAGATTTATCCTTGGGAAATCACACCATCTTAAACAAGTTTTGCTATAGGATGTCTCCAGTTCACTCAAGGATTCAAAACACTAGGAGTAACTATTCTCTCTGTATCGTGAATGTGTGTGTGTGTGTGTGGGGGGGGGGGTATTTGGTTTAGCTTGTTTGAAATTTCGCGCAAAGCTACACGAGGGCTAGCCTATTTAGCAGTGAATACTAGAGGGATGGCAGCTAGTTTTCACCACCCACCGCCAACACTTGGACTAATCTTTTACTAACTACTAGTGGGATTGACTGTCATATTATACCTGAAAGGGCAACCATGTTTGGTGGGACGGAATTCAAACCCGCGACTCGAAAATTGTAAGTCGAGCGCCCTAACCACCTGGCCAGGCCAGTGGGATATAGGAGTGATTTTTGACATTTATTTAATGTATGTATATATATATATATATATATATATATATATTCTTTGTGTATCATATGTGAGCATACGTATTTTCGTCAACATCATATAGTGTAATATTTAATGAAATGTCTGTCATATTTCAATTTGTAATCTACTTATATGTTAGCATGACTCATTTTAAAAATGTTTCCTCATTTGATCCTGATAATTCTTCCATAAAAATTCAATTTATAAACGAAGTCTACATTTTGAAAATTATAATGAAAATTCTCTAAACCCTTATTGACTGCTGATTTTGTCATAAAAATTATTTGTATAGAATAATGTGTCGTGTACTTAAGAGACTGATACATTGGTCCGCAAACAGGATATCTGGATTACACGTGGAATATATTTAATCAAATCATTATGATCCAGTATGTAGTATTAAATATTTTATTGACGTGAAAGACACTTTTTTTGACACAGAAGAAAGAAAAATGAAAAAAAAAAGAGCGAGAGAGAAAGAGAGAAATAATTGTGAAGGTATAAAATAAATAGTAAATACTCGACATTCAGCACATTCCAAATCCTAAAGTAAGGCCACCCTGCTTCTTCAGCATCAGCAAGTTACTTAGCTATGAATAGATGAATTAAAACTGGAGCTTATGTCAATTACTCTAGTTTTTACGTGTCTGTAATCAAATATCTAGTAAGTATAATACTGTTTATCTTTTATCGTCTAATTACTGTTACGTAAGCAATTTTTGACGCTTATAAATACCCGCTAGATGTCAGTCGAGTGTACTATACATGTGTAAACATGGCAGAAACAGATAGCAGCGATGACGAGGTAAGCTATACTACTATTACAATTTACAAATACTGTTTATGCTAAGACCTATTTCCAAACTACAAAGTAACAGTTATGCTTTTTTGTTGATAAATATATATTTTTGCCATGATTTACAGTATATTTCTGCCTCTTTCTGAATGATTAAATGTTACAAATTACTGACTGTAGCTGTAACTTAAGTTACACAGTAAGCGTAATTTACGTTTAATCAGTATAGTATATATTAACGTTAGGTCTGTAGTGTAGCTGGCAACGACGTTTCTACATCTTACTCGTACACATGTGAGACGCTGTGCCGCCAAATATCACCCCCGTCCAAATCTCACCTTATTATAGAAATTTGGTATTGTTTGTTCGATTACTTATTTCAATTCGTAAATACTATAGCTACTTTGACTCAACTGACAAACGTGCAGTACACCATGTTTGTCTCTCGTTTTGTCACAAGTTAGACAGAATCTTATATAAATACAGAAGTATACATAGCATAAATAACACAACATAGAATTATCAATTAACTGTTTAGTGTAATTAAAGTGAAAAGTTCAAGCAATTACAACTTTACATTTTACTTCTAGTTCTATTTTAGAATAGTTAGATTTTGAGACATGATTATCAAGTGTTTGTGTGTTTTTGAATTTCGCGCAAAGCTACACGAGGGCTATCTGCGCTAGCCGTCCATCATTTAGCAGTGTAACACTAGAGGGAAGGCAGCTAGTCATCACCACCCACCGCCAACTCTTGGGCTACTCTTTTACCAACGAATAGTGGGATTGACCGTCACATTATAACGCCCCCACGGCTGAAAGGGCGAGCATGTTTGGTGTGACGGGGAGTCGAGCGCCCTGGCCATGCCGGGCCAATTATGAAGTGATATGAAGCAATAGTTGTGTGCAAATTGGAAAGAAAATATAATACTGAATTACAATTTTACAGTCTTTGGTTCGGAAATTCATAATTTTGAGTGGTAATACTTCTTACTAACATCGTGTAATAGAACTGGCTGGCCAAGGTATAAAAGTAATAACACACAATGAAAAAAATATTTATACGCTAGTGTAAATTACATGTTAAAATATTAATATTAATATAAAAAATTACTAAGCCTACTAGTACTATCCGTATCAGTACTAACTCTCTTACTCTTGTTAATCTTATGTAAGTACAAGTCTTAGTGCGATATTTTTTATAAGAATTTCTATCTATTTCTAAACATTATATGATCATTAGATAAAGAGCTGATAATTTAATTTCTGTGTTAATAAATAACATTGTACAAATGAAAATTGTTACATGCTCGGTGTTAGTAACACGTAAAGTATTATCAGTAGAAATCAGATAGGCTTAGAAACAGCACATTTTATAAATGATACAGAGAAATAGGCCGTTTATATTACATGAAATAATACTTACGAAATATATTTGATCAAAACCAAGAGTGAAAACAGAATAATTAGCAGAAATGGACACATAGTGAATTGACACTGAAATATACGATGGGATGAGGTTTGGACGGGGGATGATATTTGGCGGCACAGTGCACTTTGTAAGGCATGCTTATCCGACTATATCTTGCATGTTGTGGAGGTAAAGGCAACATTAGCAAATACTAAAAATAGCAACTACTAAAAACGAATCCTCATGATAAATGTTATCTGCTATATCACATATATACATAACTTACAAGATATATGTGTAATCAGTGACAATAAAAGTAACGCACCGGAATTCACCTGCGGTATTTATAAGCGTTTCTGTAAATATAATCCTTGAAGTTGAACGTTACATTTAAAACTACAAATCAAAGCATAACAGGCGGAAATAAACAATATGGGCATTGTATATAATAACCAATACAGTTTTCATTGTTGATATTTCTGTTAATATCTTATTTGGTTTTAGGCAGAAAGTATTCAGTGAAGGTTCTTGATTTTCGGAAAATAGCTTAGACTGCTATTACGGATCAGAGTAGATAAAAAAAACAACAAAATGTTCGAATTTATATTATCAGTGTTTAAACGTGTAAAATGTGAGTATTTTAAAGATGTTTTATAGTTTAACAAAAAACGATAGATTAAAATATACCAATGAGATTAAAATAGACATTTTAACTACTTGAAAGTTAAGAAAAGCCCTAAAAATGTCATTTATAATATTTACACGTGTGAAATGATACTTTTAATATGAATTCGTGATTGTTTATTTCAGGCTATTTATATATCTGTCTAATTTAAGACAGGTTTAAAAAGTATAAAAGAATAAGTAAGTCGAAGTTATGATACTGCGCCATAAGGTAAACTATCGTTTTTACTGTTAGACCCATAAGGTAAACTATCATTTTTATTGTTAGACCCATAAGGTAAACTATCATTTTTTATTGTTAGACCCGTAAGGTAAACTATCGTTTTTACTGTTAGACCCGTAAGGTAAACTATCGTTTTTACTGTTAGACCCATAAGGTAAACTATCGTTTTTACTGTTAGACCCGTAAGGTAAGCTATCGAAAAGGTTGTTTAAGAACGTAAATGGTAAACCTTCAATTCTCTGATATATATATATATATATATATTTATTGGTTTCTATTTATTGTTTATAGTTTGAAGAATTCATTTTTATTGATACTTTTAACCTTTTTTTATATACAATATACAAAATACAAAAGTAACAAAAAACAATCAAACAAGATAAGGGATGCTCGTATAAAAGTATGCACTGTATGTGTACTAAATATATATATATATATTTCCTTTAAGTTATAAATGTACCTTTGTTAAAAGCATAAAATATATGTATATGGAACATTTCAAACCTCTGAAAAACTTAGGATTAAGTTAAATAATCGAAAAAATCCGTTATCGGCCAGAAAGTTGACTTGTGTACTAGTATTCATGGTTGTGTAAGACTTTATAAAATAACGCCATTATACTAACTGTCACAACAAACACACACACATCTGTTGTGTATCGTCATTTCGTTTTAGTGGTGATGTAAAACAGGTGAACCTACTAGTGTTAAGAGGAGAGGAAAGCAACATATGGACTATTTTCTCGAGCGTTTCAAACAAGTTGCTTTAAAAAAGATGGACTCAATTCAAGAATTAGACATAGAAGCTGAGTTTAGATACTCCACTACTATATTTTGACAAGGAACAATTTGATGGTGGAGTCGTGGTTGTCAATGGCTTGTGTTGTAGATTTGATCCTGGGGTTAACTAGGTGTCCATGTTTTCTGTAAAGATTGCAGTAGTCAAAACTAAATGATCTTTATACAGGTTTCATGTTTTATTGTTGAAAGTTCGTGGCCAGTATTTCACTAAGGTTGATGTGCGCTTTGTGTGGATGCAGGAATGTGGATATGCATTCCATTCCTTGACCATTGGCCATCTTGTTTTTGATCGCTACCGATAAGCGTTTTTAGGCCTACTGCTCTCACGTAAGTTATACGCGAACATGCATCATATCCTTTAGAATGTTCAAAACTTATTTGGGATAAATCTTGGAGATTCTCTGATTATCACTGCTTTTAATTTACTGCGTTGATACAGAGGGAAGCTTCTTGTGCAGGAGAAAGCATAGTTAATTTGTTTTTTTTAATTTGTCATGCTTAAATAACGATATACAGTCACAGAAGAGCAGTGAGTGTCGGATAAGCCCAACTTCTGTGAAAACACATTTTTCTGCTGAAGAGATACGGTAGTCACATGAATCTGTTATGTGATGTATATTCTGCACATCATATAATGTAACCATAAGAAAATCCTTGGGATTTCCCCGTGATGCATTATATATATATATATGTATGCATAACCTTAGTTATATATCTTTGAGTGCGTTCCAAAGCAGCGGTGGTACTTTGTATCTAATACGTTACATCGCACGTAGCAGAAAAACCTTGTTTCTTGGTTTAAAGCACACCCGATTCCTATTCCAGAAAGCTCTATTATAATAAGGTAACAAAGAAAGTTTGATTCACATACACTCAGACAGAATGTTTTCCAGCATGAACATTAGGAGGGTTTGTTAACTAAAACAAAATAGCTCGACGAACTTCGACAGCTATTTAAGAAATCTTACACACTCTTTTAAACTCTGAAAAGTAGAGGAAGTTTAGATCACAAAATAAATTGCTTGTACAAGTATCTGTCCTTACCGGTGCAGTGCTAAAATCCGGGGTTCGATTGCTGCGGGTATATAGCTCATTGTGTAGCTTTGCGCAAAAAATACAATAACAGAAAGTCTTCGCTGAAACTCAGAATGACGATTAAATTTGTATAATAAAGATTTATCCTGAATTCGTAGTTCTTTACACTTCTGTTTAACTGTTTAGTTTACATTCTGCATGTTATGTCTACTGATATATATACACACACACACACATCTTATTTAGTTTGGAATGTGGTGTAAACGTGTGGCTAGATGTCCGCGACGCTAATGTTTTCTGTAAACCCCAAGTTCAAAGACATTCGTTTAAATCTCCTTCTTCAGAAACTAAACTTGTTTGATTATTTATATATTTATTTTAATCAGAGAAACACGGCGGAATTAAAGTAAGCGTTAACTTAAAGAGATTGTTTAAAGCAGTAATGCTGACCTTAACAAAACGAAACTATAAATTTATGTATTTATTAGATATAAACCACACGGCCTTTATTAGAGCATATCCATAAAAAATACGACAGTGAAGCCAATCCAACTAAAAAAAAATCTATGATGTTTGACATGTTCTACCGCCTTTATAAAAATGAAACAATTCATTTATAAAACGAATTGTAATTTATCGAACATGGTATAAAATGTAGCATTTGATAGCCTTACAAATATAGTTAAAGCAATTAATTGTTGATTGAGACGATGTATTTAATGCTTTTCTTATATTAGTTTTAATAAATTTGCTGAGCTCGTACATGAGGTCATTTTTACTTGAAATCTTCATGATGTAGGTTTGTTTGTTTTGAACTTCACACAAAGCTACTCGAGGGCTATCTGCTAATTTAGCAGTAACAGGCTAGAGGGAAGGCAGCAAGTCAACACCACCCATCGCCAACTCTTGGACTACTCTTTTACCAACGTCCGGCATGGTAAGGTGGTTAAGGCAC